>NW_027445246.1:0-70648 GCF_048569485.1 Anomaloglossus baeobatrachus
TTTGCATCTGTTATAGTTTTGGAGAAAATTGTGGTCATTTCATTTATGCGCGAATGTGTTCAGATTGCTATTCTATTGCATTTGGCACATGGTGACGATTATCTCGAGAGTGCAAAGTAGCCAAATGAAACTTTTACTGGATTTCCACTTACTTTATCAAATCTCATCTCCACCACACAGGACAAGTTTGCATCTGTTATAGTTTTGGAGAAAATTGTGGTCATTTCATTTATGCGCGAATGTGTTCAGATTGCTATTCTATTGCATTTGGCACATGGTGACGATTATCTCGAGAGTGCAAAGTAGCCAAATGAAACTTTTACTGGATTTCCACTTACTTTATCAAATCTCATCTCCACCACACAGGACAAGTTTGCATCTGTTATAGTTTTGGAGAAAATTGTGGTCATTTCATTTATGCGCGAATGTGTTCAGATTGCTATTCTATTGCATTGGGCACATGGTGACGATTATCTCGAGAGTGCAAAGTAGCCAAATGAAACTTTTACTGGATTTCCACTTACTTTATCAAATCTCATCTCCACCACACAGGACAAGTTTGCATCTGTTATAGTTTTGGAGAAAATTGTGGTCATTTCATTTATGCGCGAATGTGTTCAGATTGCTATTCTATTGCATTTGGCACATGGTGACGATTATCTCGAGAGTGCAAAGTAGCCAAATGAAACTTTTACTGGATTTCCACTTACTTTATCAAATCTCATCTCCACCACACAGGACAAGTTTGCATCTGTTATAGTTTTGGAGAAAATTGTGGTCATTTCATTTATGCGCGAATGTGTTCAGATTGCTATTCTATTGCATTTGGCACATGGTGACGATTATCTCGAGAGTGCAAAGTAGCCAAATGAAACTTTTACTGGATTTCCACTTACTTTATCAAATCTCATCTCCACCACACAGGACAAGTTTGCATCTGTTATAGTTTTGGAGAAAATTGTGGTCATTTCATTTATGCGCGAATGTGTTCAGATTGCTATTCTATTGCATTTGGCACATGGTGACGATTATCTCGAGAGTGCAAAGTAGCCAAATGAAACTTTTACTGGATTTCCACTTACTTTATCAAATCTCATCTCCACCACACAGGACAAGTTTGCATCTGTTATAGTTTTGGAGAAAATTGTGGTCATTTCATTTATGCGCGAATGTGTTCAGATTGCTATTCTATTGCATTTGGCACATGGTGACGATTATCTCGAGAGTGCAAAGTAGCCAAATGAAACTTTTACTGGATTTCCACTTACTTTATCAAATCTCATCTCCACCACACAGGACAAGTTTGCATCTGTTATAGTTTTGGAGAAAATTGTGGTCATTTCATTTATGCGCGAATGTGTTCAGATTGCTATTCTATTGCATTTGGCACATGGTGACGATTATCTCGAGAGTGCAAAGTAGCCAAATGAAACTTTTACTGGATTTCCACTTACTTTATCAAATCTCATCTCCACCACACAGGACAAGTTTGCATCTGTTATAGTTTTGGAGAAAATTGTGGTCATTTCATTTATGCGCGAATGTGTTCAGATTGCTATTCTATTGCATTTGGCACATGGTGACGATTATCTCGAGAGTGCAAAGTAGCCAAATGAAACTTTTACTGGATTTCCACTTACTTTATCAAATCTCATCTCCACCACACAGGACAAGTTTGCATCTGTTATAGTTTTGGAGAAAATTGTGGTCATTTCATTTATGCGCGAATGTGTTCAGATTGCTATTCTATTGCATTTGGCACATGGTGACGATTATCTCGAGAGTGCAAAGTAGCCAAATGAAACTTTTACTGGATTTCCACTTACTTTATCAAATCTCATCTCCACCACACAGGACAAGTTTGCATCTGTTATAGTTTTGGAGAAAATTGTGGTCATTTCATTTATGCGCGAATGTGTTCAGATTGCTATTCTATTGCATTTGGCACATGGTGACGATTATCTCGAGAGTGCAAAGTAGCCAAATGAAACTTTTACTGGATTTCCACTTACTTTATCAAATCTCATCTCCACCACACAGGACAAGTTTGCATCTGTTATAGTTTTGGAGAAAATTGTGGTCATTTCATTTATGCGCGAATGTGTTCAGATTGCTATTCTATTGCATTTGGCACATGGTGACGATTATCTCGAGAGTGCAAAGTAGCCAAATGAAACTTTTACTGGATTTCCACTTACTTTATCAAATCTCATCTCCACCACACAGGACAAGTTTGCATCTGTTATAGTTTTGGAGAAAATTGTGGTCATTTCATTTATGCGCGAATGTGTTCAGATTGCTATTCTATTGCATTTGGCACATGGTGACGATTATCTCGAGAGTGCAAAGTAGCCAAATGAAACTTTTACTGGATTTCCACTTACTTTATCAAATCTCATCTCCACCACACAGGACAAGTTTGCATCTGTTATAGTTTTGGAGAAAATTGTGGTCATTTCATTTATGCGCGAATGTGTTCAGATTGCTATTCTATTGCATTTGGCACATGGTGACGATTATCTCGAGAGTGCAAAGTAGCCAAATGAAACTTTTACTGGATTTCCACTTACTTTATCAAATCTCATCTCCACCACACAGGACAAGTTTGCATCTGTTATAGTTTTGGAGAAAATTGTGGTCATTTCATTTATGCGCGAATGTGTTCAGATTGCTATTCTATTGCATTTGGCACATGGTGACGATTATCTCGAGAGTGCAAAGTAGCCAAATGAAACTTTTACTGGATTTCCACTTACTTTATCAAATCTCATCTCCACCACACAGGACAAGTTTGCATCTGTTATAGTTTTGGAGAAAATTGTGGTCATTTCATTTATGCGCGAATGTGTTCAGATTGCTATTCTATTGCATTTGGCACATGGTGACGATTATCTCGAGAGTGCAAAGTAGCCAAATGAAACTTTTACTGGATTTCCACTTACTTTATCAAATCTCATCTCCACCACACAGGACAAGTTTGCATCTGTTATAGTTTTGGAGAAAATTGTGGTCATTTCATTTATGCGCGAATGTGTTCAGATTGCTATTCTATTGCATTTGGCACATGGTGACGATTATCTCGAGAGTGCAAAGTAGCCAAATGAAACTTTTACTGGATTTCCACTTACTTTATCAAATCTCATCTCCACCACACAGGACAAGTTTGCATCTGTTATAGTTTTGGAGAAAATTGTGGTCATTTCATTTATGCGCGAATGTGTTCAGATTGCTATTCTATTGCATTTGGCACATGGTGACGATTATCTCGAGAGTGCAAAGTAGCCAAATGAAACTTTTACTGGATTTCCACTTACTTTATCAAATCTCATCTCCACCACACAGGACAAGTTTGCATCTGTTATAGTTTTGGAGAAAATTGTGGTCATTTCATTTATGCGCGAATGTGTTCAGATTGCTATTCTATTGCATTTGGCACATGGTGACGATTATCTCGAGAGTGCAAAGTAGCCAAATGAAACTTTTACTGGATTTCCACTTACTTTATCAAATCTCATCTCCACCACACAGGACAAGTTTGCATCTGTTATAGTTTTGGAGAAAATTGTGGTCATTTCATTTATGCGCGAATGTGTTCAGATTGCTATTCTATTGCATTTGGCACATGGTGACGATTATCTCGAGAGTGCAAAGTAGCCAAATGAAACTTTTACTGGATTTCCACTTACTTTATCAAATCTCATCTCCACCACACAGGACAAGTTTGCATCTGTTATAGTTTTGGAGAAAATTGTGGTCATTTCATTTATGCGCGAATGTGTTCAGATTGCTATTCTATTGCATTTGGCACATGGTGACGATTATCTCGAGAGTGCAAAGTAGCCAAATGAAACTTTTACTGGATTTCCACTTACTTTATCAAATCTCATCTCCACCACACAGGACAAGTTTGCATCTGTTATAGTTTTGGAGAAAATTGTGGTCATTTCATTTATGCGCGAATGTGTTCAGATTGCTATTCTATTGCATTTGGCACATGGTGACGATTATCTCGAGAGTGCAAAGTAGCCAAATGAAACTTTTACTGGATTTCCACTTACTTTATCAAATCTCATCTCCACCACACAGGACAAGTTTGCATCTGTTATAGTTTTGGAGAAAATTGTGGTCATTTCATTTATGCGCGAATGTGTTCAGATTGCTATTCTATTGCATTTGGCACATGGTGACGATTATCTCGAGAGTGCAAAGTAGCCAAATGAAACTTTTACTGGATTTCCACTTACTTTATCAAATCTCATCTCCACCACACAGGACAAGTTTGCATCTGTTATAGTTTTGGAGAAAATTGTGGTCATTTCATTTATGCGCGAATGTGTTCAGATTGCTATTCTATTGCATTTGGCACATGGTGACGATTATCTCGAGAGTGCAAAGTAGCCAAATGAAACTTTTACTGGATTTCCACTTACTTTATCAAATCTCATCTCCACCACACAGGACAAGTTTGCATCTGTTATAGTTTTGGAGAAAATTGTGGTCATTTCATTTATGCGCGAATGTGTTCAGATTGCTATTCTATTGCATTTGGCACATGGTGACGATTATCTCGAGAGTGCAAAGTAGCCAAATGAAACTTTTACTGGATTTCCACTTACTTTATCAAATCTCATCTCCACCACACAGGACAAGTTTGCATCTGTTATAGTTTTGGAGAAAATTGTGGTCATTTCATTTATGCGCGAATGTGTTCAGATTGCTATTCTATTGCATTTGGCACATGGTGACGATTATCTCGAGAGTGCAAAGTAGCCAAATGAAACTTTTACTGGATTTCCACTTACTTTATCAAATCTCATCTCCACCACACAGGACAAGTTTGCATCTGTTATAGTTTTGGAGAAAATTGTGGTCATTTCATTTATGCGCGAATGTGTTCAGATTGCTATTCTATTGCATTTGGCACATGGTGACGATTATCTCGAGAGTGCAAAGTAGCCAAATGAAACTTTTACTGGATTTCCACTTACTTTATCAAATCTCATCTCCACCACACAGGACAAGTTTGCATCTGTTATAGTTTTGGAGAAAATTGTGGTCATTTCATTTATGCGCGAATGTGTTCAGATTGCTATTCTATTGCATTTGGCACATGGTGACGATTATCTCGAGAGTGCAAAGTAGCCAAATGAAACTTTTACTGGATTTCCACTTACTTTATCAAATCTCATCTCCACCACACAGGACAAGTTTGCATCTGTTATAGTTTTGGAGAAAATTGTGGTCATTTCATTTATGCGCGAATGTGTTCAGATTGCTATTCTATTGCATTTGGCACATGGTGACGATTATCTCGAGAGTGCAAAGTAGCCAAATGAAACTTTTACTGGATTTCCACTTACTTTATCAAATCTCATCTCCACCACACAGGACAAGTTTGCATCTGTTATAGTTTTGGAGAAAATTGTGGTCATTTCATTTATGCGCGAATGTGTTCAGATTGCTATTCTATTGCATTTGGCACATGGTGACGATTATCTCGAGAGTGCAAAGTAGCCAAATGAAACTTTTACTGGATTTCCACTTACTTTATCAAATCTCATCTCCACCACACAGGACAAGTTTGCATCTGTTATAGTTTTGGAGAAAATTGTGGTCATTTCATTTATGCGCGAATGTGTTCAGATTGCTATTCTATTGCATTTGGCACATGGTGACGATTATCTCGAGAGTGCAAAGTAGCCAAATGAAACTTTTACTGGATTTCCACTTACTTTATCAAATCTCATCTCCACCACACAGGACAAGTTTGCATCTGTTATAGTTTTGGAGAAAATTGTGGTCATTTCATTTATGCGCGAATGTGTTCAGATTGCTATTCTATTGCATTTGGCACATGGTGACGATTATCTCGAGAGTGCAAAGTAGCCAAATGAAACTTTTACTGGATTTCCACTTACTTTATCAAATCTCATCTCCACCACACAGGACAAGTTTGCATCTGTTATAGTTTTGGAGAAAATTGTGGTCATTTCATTTATGCGCGAATGTGTTCAGATTGCTATTCTATTGCATTTGGCACATGGTGACGATTATCTCGAGAGTGCAAAGTAGCCAAATGAAACTTTTACTGGATTTCCACTTACTTTATCAAATCTCATCTCCACCACACAGGACAAGTTTGCATCTGTTATAGTTTTGGAGAAAATTGTGGTCATTTCATTTATGCGCGAATGTGTTCAGATTGCTATTCTATTGCATTTGGCACATGGTGACGATTATCTCGAGAGTGCAAAGTAGCCAAATGAAACTTTTACTGGATTTCCACTTACTTTATCAAATCTCATCTCCACCACACAGGACAAGTTTGCATCTGTTATAGTTTTGGAGAAAATTGTGGTCATTTCATTTATGCGCGAATGTGTTCAGATTGCTATTCTATTGCATTTGGCACATGGTGACGATTATCTCGAGAGTGCAAAGTAGCCAAATGAAACTTTTACTGGATTTCCACTTACTTTATCAAATCTCATCTCCACCACACAGGACAAGTTTGCATCTGTTATAGTTTTGGAGAAAATTGTGGTCATTTCATTTATGCGCGAATGTGTTCAGATTGCTATTCTATTGCATTTGGCACATGGTGACGATTATCTCGAGAGTGCAAAGTAGCCAAATGAAACTTTTACTGGATTTCCACTTACTTTATCAAATCTCATCTCCACCACACAGGACAAGTTTGCATCTGTTATAGTTTTGGAGAAAATTGTGGTCATTTCATTTATGCGCGAATGTGTTCAGATTGCTATTCTATTGCATTTGGCACATGGTGACGATTATCTCGAGAGTGCAAAGTAGCCAAATGAAACTTTTACTGGATTTCCACTTACTTTATCAAATCTCATCTCCACCACACAGGACAAGTTTGCATCTGTTATAGTTTTGGAGAAAATTGTGGTCATTTCATTTATGCGCGAATGTGTTCAGATTGCTATTCTATTGCATTTGGCACATGGTGACGATTATCTCGAGAGTGCAAAGTAGCCAAATGAAACTTTTACTGGATTTCCACTTACTTTATCAAATCTCATCTCCACCACACAGGACAAGTTTGCATCTGTTATAGTTTTGGAGAAAATTGTGGTCATTTCATTTATGCGCGAATGTGTTCAGATTGCTATTCTATTGCATTTGGCACATGGTGACGATTATCTCGAGAGTGCAAAGTAGCCAAATGAAACTTTTACTGGATTTCCACTTACTTTATCAAATCTCATCTCCACCACACAGGACAAGTTTGCATCTGTTATAGTTTTGGAGAAAATTGTGGTCATTTCATTTATGCGCGAATGTGTTCAGATTGCTATTCTATTGCATTTGGCACATGGTGACGATTATCTCGAGAGTGCAAAGTAGCCAAATGAAACTTTTACTGGATTTCCACTTACTTTATCAAATCTCATCTCCACCACACAGGACAAGTTTGCATCTGTTATAGTTTTGGAGAAAATTGTGGTCATTTCATTTATGCGCGAATGTGTTCAGATTGCTATTCTATTGCATTTGGCACATGGTGACGATTATCTCGAGAGTGCAAAGTAGCCAAATGAAACTTTTACTGGATTTCCACTTACTTTATCAAATCTCATCTCCACCACACAGGACAAGTTTGCATCTGTTATAGTTTTGGAGAAAATTGTGGTCATTTCATTTATGCGCGAATGTGTTCAGATTGCTATTCTATTGCATTTGGCACATGGTGACGATTATCTCGAGAGTGCAAAGTAGCCAAATGAAACTTTTACTGGATTTCCACTTACTTTATCAAATCTCATCTCCACCACACAGGACAAGTTTGCATCTGTTATAGTTTTGGAGAAAATTGTGGTCATTTCATTTATGCGCGAATGTGTTCAGATTGATATTCTATTGCATTTGGCACATGGTGACGATTATCTCGAGAGTGCAAAGTAGCCAAATGAAACTTTTACTGGATTTCCACTTACTTTATCAAATCTCATCTCCACCACACAGGACAAGTTTGCATCTGTTATAGTTTTGGAGAAAATTGTGGTCATTTCATTTATGCGCGAATGTGTTCAGATTGCTATTCTATTGCATTTGGCACATGGTGACGATTATCTCGAGAGTGCAAAGTAGCCAAATGAAACTTTTACTGGATTTCCACTTACTTTATCAAATCTCATCTCCACCACACAGGACAAGTTTGCATCTGTTATAGTTTTGGAGAAAATTGTGGTCATTTCATTTATGCGCGAATGTGTTCAGATTGCTATTCTATTGCATTTGGCACATGGTGACGATTATCTCGAGAGTGCAAAGTAGCCAAATGAAACTTTTACTGGATTTCCACTTACTTTATCAAATCTCATCTCCACCACACAGGACAAGTTTGCATCTGTTATAGTTTTGGAGAAAATTGTGGTCATTTCATTTATGCGCGAATGTGTTCAGATTGCTATTCTATTGCATTTGGCACATGGTGACGATTATCTCGAGAGTGCAAAGTAGCCAAATGAAACTTTTACTGGATTTCCACTTACTTTATCAAATCTCATCTCCACCACACAGGACAAGTTTGCATCTGTTATAGTTTTGGAGAAAATTGTGGTCATTTCATTTATGCGCGAATGTGTTCAGATTGCTATTCTATTGCATTTGGCACATGGTGACGATTATCTCGAGAGTGCAAAGTAGCCAAATGAAACTTTTACTGGATTTCCACTTACTTTATCAAATCTCATCTCCACCACACAGGACAAGTTTGCATCTGTTATAGTTTTGGAGAAAATTGTGGTCATTTCATTTATGCGCGAATGTGTTCAGATTGCTATTCTATTGCATTTGGCACATGGTGACGATTATCTCGAGAGTGCAAAGTAGCCAAATGAAACTTTTACTGGATTTCCACTTACTTTATCAAATCTCATCTCCACCACACAGGACAAGTTTGCATCTGTTATAGTTTTGGAGAAAATTGTGGTCATTTCATTTATGCGCGAATGTGTTCAGATTGCTATTCTATTGCATTTGGCACATGGTGACGATTATCTCGAGAGTGCAAAGTAGCCAAATGAAACTTTTACTGGATTTCCACTTACTTTATCAAATCTCATCTCCACCACACAGGACAAGTTTGCATCTGTTATAGTTTTGGAGAAAATTGTGGTCATTTCATTTATGCGCGAATGTGTTCAGATTGCTATTCTATTGCATTTGGCACATGGTGACGATTATCTCGAGAGTGCAAAGTAGCCAAATGAAACTTTTACTGGATTTCCACTTACTTTATCAAATCTCATCTCCACCACACAGGACAAGTTTGCATCTGTTATAGTTTTGGAGAAAATTGTGGTCATTTCATTTATGCGCGAATGTGTTCAGATTGCTATTCTATTGCATTTGGCACATGGTGACGATTATCTCGAGAGTGCAAAGTAGCCAAATGAAACTTTTACTGGATTTCCACTTACTTTATCAAATCTCATCTCCACCACACAGGACAAGTTTGCATCTGTTATAGTTTTGGAGAAAATTGTGGTCATTTCATTTATGCGCGAATGTGTTCAGATTGCTATTCTATTGCATTTGGCACATGGTGACGATTATCTCGAGAGTGCAAAGTAGCCAAATGAAACTTTTACTGGATTTCCACTTACTTTATCAAATCTCATCTCCACCACACAGGACAAGTTTGCATCTGTTATAGTTTTGGAGAAAATTGTGGTCATTTCATTTATGCGCGAATGTGTTCAGATTGCTATTCTATTGCATTTGGCACATGGTGACGATTATCTCGAGAGTGCAAAGTAGCCAAATGAAACTTTTACTGGATTTCCACTTACTTTATCAAATCTCATCTCCACCACACAGGACAAGTTTGCATCTGTTATAGTTTTGGAGAAAATTGTGGTCATTTCATTTATGCGCGAATGTGTTCAGATTGCTATTCTATTGCATTTGGCACATGGTGACGATTATCTCGAGAGTGCAAAGTAGCCAAATGAAACTTTTACTGGATTTCCACTTACTTTATCAAATCTCATCTCCACCACACAGGACAAGTTTGCATCTGTTATAGTTTTGGAGAAAATTGTGGTCATTTCATTTATGCGCGAATGTGTTCAGATTGCTATTCTATTGCATTTGGCACATGGTGACGATTATCTCGAGAGTGCAAAGTAGCCAAATGAAACTTTTACTGGATTTCCACTTACTTTATCAAATCTCATCTCCACCACACAGGACAAGTTTGCATCTGTTATAGTTTTGGAGAAAATTGTGGTCATTTCATTTATGCGCGAATGTGTTCAGATTGCTATTCTATTGCATTTGGCACATGGTGACGATTATCTCGAGAGTGCAAAGTAGCCAAATGAAACTTTTACTGGATTTCCACTTACTTTATCAAATCTCATCTCCACCACACAGGACAAGTTTGCATCTGTTATAGTTTTGGAGAAAATTGTGGTCATTTCATTTATGCGCGAATGTGTTCAGATTGCTATTCTATTGCATTTGGCACATGGTGACGATTATCTCGAGAGTGCAAAGTAGCCAAATGAAACTTTTACTGGATTTCCACTTACTTTATCAAATCTCATCTCCACCACACAGGACAAGTTTGCATCTGTTATAGTTTTGGAGAAAATTGTGGTCATTTCATTTATGCGCGAATGTGTTCAGATTGCTATTCTATTGCATTTGGCACATGGTGACGATTATCTCGAGAGTGCAAAGTAGCCAAATGAAACTTTTACTGGATTTCCACTTACTTTATCAAATCTCATCTCCACCACACAGGACAAGTTTGCATCTGTTATAGTTTTGGAGAAAATTGTGGTCATTTCATTTATGCGCGAATGTGTTCAGATTGCTATTCTATTGCATTTGGCACATGGTGACGATTATCTCGAGAGTGCAAAGTAGCCAAATGAAACTTTTACTGGATTTCCACTTACTTTATCAAATCTCATCTCCACCACACAGGACAAGTTTGCATCTGTTATAGTTTTGGAGAAAATTGTGGTCATTTCATTTATGCGCGAATGTGTTCAGATTGCTATTCTATTGCATTTGGCACATGGTGACGATTATCTCGAGAGTGCAAAGTAGCCAAATGAAACTTTTACTGGATTTCCACTTACTTTATCAAATCTCATCTCCACCACACAGGACAAGTTTGCATCTGTTATAGTTTTGGAGAAAATTGTGGTCATTTCATTTATGCGCGAATGTGTTCAGATTGCTATTCTATTGCATTTGGCACATGGTGACGATTATCTCGAGAGTGCAAAGTAGCCAAATGAAACTTTTACTGGATTTCCACTTACTTTATCAAATCTCATCTCCACCACACAGGACAAGTTTGCATCTGTTATAGTTTTGGAGAAAATTGTGGTCATTTCATTTATGCGCGAATGTGTTCAGATTGCTATTCTATTGCATTTGGCACATGGTGACGATTATCTCGAGAGTGCAAAGTAGCCAAATGAAACTTTTACTGGATTTCCACTTACTTTATCAAATCTCATCTCCACCACACAGGACAAGTTTGCATCTGTTATAGTTTTGGAGAAAATTGTGGTCATTTCATTTATGCGCGAATGTGTTCAGATTGCTATTCTATTGCATTTGGCACATGGTGACGATTATCTCGAGAGTGCAAAGTAGCCAAATGAAACTTTTACTGGATTTCCACTTACTTTATCAAATCTCATCTCCACCACACAGGACAAGTTTGCATCTGTTATAGTTTTGGAGAAAATTGTGGTCATTTCATTTATGCGCGAATGTGTTCAGATTGCTATTCTATTGCATTTGGCACATGGTGACGATTATCTCGAGAGTGCAAAGTAGCCAAATGAAACTTTTACTGGATTTCCACTTACTTTATCAAATCTCATCTCCACCACACAGGACAAGTTTGCATCTGTTATAGTTTTGGAGAAAATTGTGGTCATTTCATTTATGCGCGAATGTGTTCAGATTGCTATTCTATTGCATTTGGCACATGGTGACGATTATCTCGAGAGTGCAAAGTAGCCAAATGAAACTTTTACTGGATTTCCACTTACTTTATCAAATCTCATCTCCACCACACAGGACAAGTTTGCATCTGTTATAGTTTTGGAGAAAATTGTGGTCATTTCATTTATGCGCGAATGTGTTCAGATTGCTATTCTATTGCATTTGGCACATGGTGACGATTATCTCGAGAGTGCAAAGTAGCCAAATGAAACTTTTACTGGATTTCCACTTACTTTATCAAATCTCATCTCCACCACACAGGACAAGTTTGCATCTGTTATAGTTTTGGAGAAAATTGTGGTCATTTCATTTATGCGCGAATGTGTTCAGATTGCTATTCTATTGCATTTGGCACATGGTGACGATTATCTCGAGAGTGCAAAGTAGCCAAATGAAACTTTTACTGGATTTCCACTTACTTTATCAAATCTCATCTCCACCACACAGGACAAGTTTGCATCTGTTATAGTTTTGGAGAAAATTGTGGTCATTTCATTTATGCGCGAATGTGTTCAGATTGCTATTCTATTGCATTTGGCACATGGTGACGATTATCTCGAGAGTGCAAAGTAGCCAAATGAAACTTTTACTGGATTTCCACTTACTTTATCAAATCTCATCTCCACCACACAGGACAAGTTTGCATCTGTTATAGTTTTGGAGAAAATTGTGGTCATTTCATTTATGCGCGAATGTGTTCAGATTGCTATTCTATTGCATTTGGCACATGGTGACGATTATCTCGAGAGTGCAAAGTAGCCAAATGAAACTTTTACTGGATTTCCACTTACTTTATCAAATCTCATCTCCACCACACAGGACAAGTTTGCATCTGTTATAGTTTTGGAGAAAATTGTGGTCATTTCATTTATGCGCGAATGTGTTCAGATTGCTATTCTATTGCATTTGGCACATGGTGACGATTATCTCGAGAGTGCAAAGTAGCCAAATGAAACTTTTACTGGATTTCCACTTACTTTATCAAATCTCATCTCCACCACACAGGACAAGTTTGCATCTGTTATAGTTTTGGAGAAAATTGTGGTCATTTCATTTATGCGCGAATGTGTTCAGATTGCTATTCTATTGCATTTGGCACATGGTGACGATTATCTCGAGAGTGCAAAGTAGCCAAATGAAACTTTTACTGGATTTCCACTTACTTTATCAAATCTCATCTCCACCACACAGGACAAGTTTGCATCTGTTATAGTTTTGGAGAAAATTGTGGTCATTTCATTTATGCGCGAATGTGTTCAGATTGATATTCTATTGCATTTGGCACATGGTGACGATTATCTCGAGAGTGCAAAGTAGCCAAATGAAACTTTTACTGGATTTCCACTTACTTTATCAAATCTCATCTCCACCACACAGGACAAGTTTGCATCTGTTATAGTTTTGGAGAAAATTGTGGTCATTTCATTTATGCGCGAATGTGTTCAGATTGCTATTCTATTGCATTTGGCACATGGTGACGATTATCTCGAGATTGCAAAGAAGCCAAATGAAACTTTTACTGGATTTCCACTTACTTTATCAAATCTCATCTCTACCACACATGACAAGTTTGCATCTGTTATAGTTTTGGAGAAAATTGTGGTCATTTCATTTATGCGCGAATGTGTTCAGATTGCTATTCTATTGCATTTGGCACATGGTGACGATTATCTCGAGAGTGCAAAGTAGCCAAATGAAACTTTTACTGGATTTCCACTTACTTTATCAAATCTCATCTCCACCACACAGGACAAGTTTGCATCTGTTATAGTTTTGGAGAAAATTGTGGTCATTTCATTTATGCGCGAATGTGTTCAGATTGCTATTCTATTGCATTTGGCACATGGTGACGATTATCTCGAGAGTGCAAAGTAGCCAAATGAAACTTTTACTGGATTTCCACTTACTTTATCAAATCTCATCTCCACCACACAGGACAAGTTTGCATCTGTTATAGTTTTGGAGAAAATTGTGGTCATTTCATTTATGCGCGAATGTGTTCAGATTGCTATTCTATTGCATTTGGCACATGGTGACGATTATCTCGAGAGTGCAAAGTAGCCAAATGAAACTTTTACTGGATTTCCACTTACTTTATCAAAACTCATCTCCACCACACATGACAAGTTTTCATCTGTTATAGTTTTGGAGAAAATTGTGGTCATTTCATTTATGCGCGAATGTGTTCAGATTGCTATTCTATTGCATTTGGCACATGGTGACGATTATCTCGAGAGTGCAAAGTAGCCAAATGAAACTTTTACTGGATTTCCACTTACTTTATCAAATCTCATCTCCACCACACAGGACAAGTTTGCATCTGTTATAGTTTTGGAGAAAATTGTGGTCATTTCATTTATGCGCGAATGTGTTCAGATTGCTATTCTATTGCATTTGGCACATGGTGACGATTATCTCGAGAGTGCAAAGTAGCCAAATGAAACTTTTACTGGATTTCCACTTACTTTATCAAATCTCATCTCCACCACACAGGACAAGTTTGCATCTGTTATAGTTTTGGAGAAAATTGTGGTCATTTCATTTATGCGCGAATGTGTTCAGACTGATATTCTATTGCATTTGGCACATGGTGACGATTATCTCGAGAGTGCAAAGTAGCCAAATGAAACTTTTACTGGATTTCCACTTACTTTATCAAATCTCATCTCCACCACACAGGACAAGTTTGCATCTGTTATAGTTTTGGAGAAAATTGTGGTCATTTCATTTATGCGCGAATGTGTTCAGATTGATATTCTATTGCATTTGGCACATGGTGACGATTATCTCGAGAGTGCAAAGTAGCCAAATGAAACTTTTACTGGATTTCCACTTACTTTTTCAAATCTCATCTCCACCACACAGGACAAGTTTGCATTTGTTATAGTTTTGGAGAAAATTGTGGTCATTTCATTTATGCGCGAATGTGTTCAGATTGCTATTCTATTGCATTTGGCACATGGTGACGATTATCTCGAGATTGCAAAGAAGCCAAATGAAACTTTTACTGGATTTCCACTTACTTTATCAAATCTCATCTCCACCGCACATGACAAGTTTGCATCTGTTATAGTTTTGGAGAAAATTGTGGTCATTTAATTTATGCGCGAATGTGTTCAGATTGCTATTCTATTGCATTTTGCACATGGTGACGATTATCTCGAGAGTGCAAAGTAGCCAAATGAAACTTTTACTGGATTTCCACTTACTTTATCAAATCTCATCTCCACCACACAGGACAAGTTTGCATCTGTTATAGTTTTGGAGAAAATTGTGGTCATTTCATTTATGCGCGAATGTGTTCAGATTGCTATTCTATTGCATTTGGCACATGGTGACGATTATCTCGAGAGTGCAAAGTAGCCAAATGAAACTTTTACTGGATTTCCACTTACTTTATCAAATCTCATCTCCACCACACAGGACAAGTTTGCATCTGTTATAGTTTTGGAGAAAATTGTGGTCATTTCATTTATGCGCGAATGTGTTCAGATTGCTATTCTATTGCATTTGGCACATGGTGACGATTATATCGAGAGTGCAAAGTAGCCAAATGAAACTTTTACTGGATTTCCACTTACTTTATCAAATCTCATCTCCAACACACAGGACAAGTTTGCATCTGTTATAGTTTTGGAGAAAATTGTGGTCATTTCATTTATGCGCGAATGTGTTCAGATTGCTATTCTATTGCATTTGGCACATGGTGACGATTATCTCGAGAGTGCAAAGTAGCCAAATGAAACTTTTACTGGATTTCCACTTACTTTATCAAATCTCATCTCCACCACACAGGACAAGTTTGCATCTGTTATAGTTTTGGAGAAAATTGTGGTCATTTCATTTATGCGCGAATGTGTTCAGATTGCTATTCTATTGCATTTGGCACATGGTGACGATTATCTCGAGAGTGCAAAGTAGCCAAATGAAACTTTTACTGGATTTCCACTTACTTTATCAAATCTCATCTCCACCACACAGGACAAGTTTGCATCTGTTATAGTTTTGGAGAAAATTGTGGTCATTTCATTTATGCGCGAATGTGTTCAGATTGCTATTCTATTGCATTTGGCACATGGTGACGATTATCTCGAGAGTGCAAAGTAGCCAAATGAATCTTTTACTGGATTTCCACTTACTTTATCAAATCTCATCTCCACCACACAGGACAAGTTTGCATCTGTTATAGTTTTGGAGAAAATTGTGGTCATTTCATTTATGCGCGAATGTGTTCAGATTGATATTCTATTGCATTTGGCACATGGTGACGATTATCTCGAGAGTGCAAAGTAGCCAAATGAAACTTTTACTGGATTTCCACTTACTTTATCAAATCTCATCTCCACCACACAGGACAAGTTTGCATCTGTTATAGTTTTGGAGAAAATTGTGGTCATTTCATTTATGCGCGAATGTGTTCAGATTGCTATTCTATTGCATTTGGCACATGGTGACGATTATCTCGAGAGTGCAAAGTAGCCAAATGAAACTTTTACTGGATTTCCACTTACTTTATCAAATCTCATCTCCACCACACAGGACAAGTTTGCATCTGTTATAGTTTTGGAGAAAATTGTGGTCATTTCATTTATGCGCGAATGTGTTCAGATTGCTATTCTATTGCATTTGGCACATGGTGACGATTATCTCGAGAGTGCAAAGTAGCCAAATGAAACTTTTACTGGATTTCCACTTACTTTATCAAATCTCATCTCCACCACACAGGACAAGTTTGCATCTGTTATAGTTTTGGAGAAAATTGTGGTCATTTCATTTATGCGCGAATGTGTTCAGATTGCTATTCTATTGCATTTGGCACATGGTGACGATTATCTCGAGAGTGCAAAGTAGCCAAATGAAACTTTTACTGGATTTCCACTTACTTTATCAAATCTCATCTCCACCACACAGGACAAGTTTGCATCTGTTATAGTTTTGGAGAAAATTGTGGTCATTTCATTTATGCGCGAATGTGTTCAGATTGCTATTCTATTGCATTTGGCACATGGTGACGATTATCTCGAGAGTGCAAAGTAGCCAAATGAAACTTTTACTGGATTTCCACTTACTTTATCAAATCTCATCTCCACCACACAGGACAAGTTTGCATCTGTTATAGTTTTGGAGAAAATTGTGGTCATTTCATTTATGCGCGAATGTGTTCAGATTGATATTCTATTGCATTTGGCACATGGTGACGATTATCTCGAGAGTGCAAAGTAGCCAAATGAAACTTTTACTGGATTTCCACTTACTTTATCAAATCTCATCTCCACCACACAGGACAAGTTTGCATCTGTTATAGTTTTGGAGAAAATTGTGGTCATTTCATTTATGCGCGAATGTGTTCAGATTGATATTCTATTGCATTTGGCACATGGTGACGATTATCTCGAGAGTGCAAAGTAGCCAAATGAAACTTTTACTGGATTTCCACTTACTTTATCAAATCTCATCTCCACCACACAGGACAAGTTTGCATCTGTTATAGTTTTGGAGAAAATTGTGGTCATTTCATTTATGCGCGAATGTGTTCAGATTGCTATTCTATTGCATTTGGCACATGGTGACGATTATCTCGAGATTGCAAAGAAGCCAAATGAAACTTTTACTGGATTTCCACTTACTTTATCAAATCTCATCTCTACCACACATGACAAGTTTGCATCTGTTATAGTTTTGGAGAAAATTGTGGTCATTTCATTTATGCGCGAATGTGTTCAGATTGCTATTCTATTGCATTTGGCACATGGTGACGATTATCTCGAGAGTGCAAAGTAGCCAAATGAAACTTTTACTGGATTTCCACTTACTTTATCAAATCTCATCTCCACCACACAGGACAAGTTTGCATCTGTTATAGTTTTGGAGAAAATTGTGGTCATTTCATTTATGCGCGAATGTGTTCAGATTGCTATTCTATTGCATTTGGCACATGGTGACGATTATCTCGAGAGTGCAAAGTAGCCAAATGAAACTTTTACTGGATTTCCACTTACTTTATCAAATCTCATCTCCACCACACAGGACAAGTTTGCATCTGTTATAGTTTTGGAGAAAATTGTGGTCATTTCATTTATGCGCGAATGTGTTCAGATTGCTATTCTATTGCATTTGGCACATGGTGACGATTATCTCGAGAGTGCAAAGTAGCCAAATGAAACTTTTACTGGATTTCCACTTACTTTATCAAAACTCATCTCCACCACACATGACAAGTTTTCATCTGTTATAGTTTTGGAGAAAATTGTGGTCATTTCATTTATGCGCGAATGTGTTCAGATTGCTATTCTATTGCATTTGGCACATGGTGACGATTATCTCGAGAGTGCAAAGTAGCCAAATGAAACTTTTACTGGATTTCCACTTACTTTATCAAATCTCATCTCCACCACACAGGACAAGTTTGCATCTGTTATAGTTTTGGAGAAAATTGTGGTCATTTCATTTATGCGCGAATGTGTTCAGATTGCTATTCTATTGCATTTGGCACATGGTGACGATTATCTCGAGAGTGCAAAGTAGCCAAATGAAACTTTTACTGGATTTCCACTTACTTTATCAAATCTCATCTCCACCACACAGGACAAGTTTGCATCTGTTATAGTTTTGGAGAAAATTGTGGTCATTTCATTTATGCGCGAATGTGTTCAGACTGATATTCTATTGCATTTGGCACATGGTGACGATTATCTCGAGAGTGCAAAGTAGCCAAATGAAACTTTTACTGGATTTCCACTTACTTTATCAAATCTCATCTCCACCACACAGGACAAGTTTGCATCTGTTATAGTTTTGGAGAAAATTGTGGTCATTTCATTTATGCGCGAATGTGTTCAGATTGATATTCTATTGCATTTGGCACATGGTGACGATTATCTCGAGAGTGCAAAGTAGCCAAATGAAACTTTTACTGGATTTCCACTTACTTTTTCAAATCTCATCTCCACCACACAGGACAAGTTTGCATCTGTTATAGTTTTGGAGAAAATTGTGGTCATTTCATTTATGCGCGAATGTGTTCAGATTGCTATTCTATTGCATTTGGCACATGGTGACGATTATCTCGAGATTGCAAAGAAGCCAAATGAAACTTTTACTGGATTTCCACTTACTTTATCAAATCTCATCTCCACCGCACATGACAAGTTTGCATCTGTTATAGTTTTGGAGAAAATTGTGGTCATTTAATTTATGCGCGAATGTGTTCAGATTGCTATTCTATTGCATTTTGCACATGGTGACGATTATCTCGAGAGTGCAAAGTAGCCAAATGAAACTTTTACCGGATTTCCACTTACTTTATCAAATCTCATCTCCACCACACAGGACAAGTTTGCATCTGTTATAGTTTTGGAGAAAATTGTGGTCATTTCATTTATGCGCGAATGTGTTCAGATTGCTATTCTATTGCATTTGGCACATGGTGACGATTATCTCGAGAGTGCAAAGTAGCCAAATGAAACTTTTACTGGATTTCCACTTACTTTATCAAATCTCATCTCCACCACACAGGACAAGTTTGCATCTGTTATAGTTTTGGAGAAAATTGTGGTCATTTCATTTATGCGCGAATGTGTTCAGATTGCTATTCTATTGCATTTGGCACATGGTGACGATTATATCGAGAGTGCAAAGTAGCCAAATGAAACTTTTACTGGATTTCCACTTACTTTATCAAATCTCATCTCCAACACACAGGACAAGTTTGCATCTGTTATAGTTTTGGAGAAAATTGTGGTCATTTCATTTATGCGCGAATGTGTTCAGATTGCTATTCTATTGCATTTGGCACATGGTGACGATTATCTCGAGAGTGCAAAGTAGCCAAATGAAACTTTTACTGGATTTCCACTTACTTTATCAAATCTCATCTCCACCACACAGGACAAGTTTGCATCTGTTATAGTTTTGGAGAAAATTGTGGTCATTTCATTTATGCGCGAATGTGTTCAGATTGCTATTCTATTGCATTTGGCACATGGTGACGATTATCTCGAGAGTGCAAAGTAGCCAAATGAAACTTTTACTGGATTTCCACTTACTTTATCAAATCTCATCTCCACCACACAGGACAAGTTTGCATCTGTTATAGTTTTGGAGAAAATTGTGGTCATTTCATTTATGCGCGAATGTGTTCAGATTGCTATTCTATTGCATTTGGCACATGGTGACGATTATCTCGAGAGTGCAAAGTAGCCAAATGAATCTTTTACTGGATTTCCACTTACTTTATCAAATCTCATCTCCACCACACAGGACAAGTTTGCATCTGTTATAGTTTTGGAGAAAATTGTGGTCATTTCATTTATGCGCGAATGTGTTCAGATTGCTATCCTATTGCATTTGGCACATGGTGACGATTATCTCGAGAGTGCAAAGTAGCCAAATGAAACTTTTACTGGATTTCCACTTACTTTATCAAATCTCATCTCCACCACACAGGACAGGTTTGCATCTGTTATAGTTTTGGAGAAAATTGTGGTCATTTCATTTATGCGCGAATGTGTTCAGATTGCTATTCTATTGCATTTGGCACATGGTGACGATTATCTCGAGAGTGCAAAGTAGCCAAATGAAACTTTTACTGGATTTCCACTTACTTTATCAAATCTCATCTCCACCACACAGGACAAGTTTGCATCTGTTATAGTTTTGGAGAAAATTGTGGTCATTTCATTTATGCGCGAATGTGTTCAGATTGCTATTCTATTGCATTTGGCACATGGTGACGATTATCTCGAGAGTGCAAAGTAGCCAAATGAAACTTTTACTGGATTTCCACTGACTTTATCAAATCTCATCTCCACCACACAGGACAAGTTTGCATCTGTTATGGTTTTGGAGAAAATTGTGGTCATTTCATTTATGCGCGAATGTGTTCAGATTGCTATTCTATTGCATTTGGCACATGGTGACGATTATCTCGAGAGTGCAAAGTAGCCAAATGAAACTTTTACTGGATTTCCACTTACTTTATCAAATCTCATCTCCACCACACAGGACAAGTTTGCATCTGTTAAAGTTTTGGAGAAAATTGTGGTCATTTCATTTATGCGCGAATGTGTTCAGATTGCTATTCTATTGCATTTGGCACATGGTGACGATTATCTCGAGAGTGCAAAGTAGCCAAATGAAACTTTTACTGGATTTCCACTTACTTTATCAAATCTCATCTCCACCACACAGGACAAGTTTGCATCTGTTATAGTTTTGAAGAAAATTGTGGTCATTTCATTTATGCGCGAATGTGTTCAGATTGCTATTCTATTGCATTTGGCACATGGTGACGATTATCTCGAGAGTGCAAAGTAGCCAAATGAAACTTTTACTGGATTTCCACTTACTTTATCAAATCTCATCTTCACCACACAGGACAAGTTTGCATCTGTTATGGTTTTGGAGAAAATTGTGGTCATTTTATTTATGCGCGAATGTGTTCAGATTGCTATTCTATTGCATTTGGCACATGGTGACGATTATCTCGAGAGTGCAAAGTAGCCAAATGAAACTTTTACTGGATTTTCACTTACTTTATCAAATCTCATCTCCACCCCACAGGACAAGTTTGCATCTGTTATAGTTATGGAGAAAATTGTGGTCATTTCATTTATGCGCGAATGTGTTCAGATTGATATTCTATTGCATTTGGCACATGGTGACGATTATCTCGAGAGTGCAAAGTAGCCAAATGAAACTTTTACTGGATTTCCACTTACTTTATCAAATCTCATCTCCACCACACAGGACAAGTTTGCATCTGTTATAGTTTTGGAGAAAATTGTGGTCATTTCATTTATGCGCGAATGTGTTCAGATTGCTATTCTATTGCATTTGGCACATGGTGACGATTATCTCGAGAGTGCAAAGTAGCCAAATGAAACTTTTACTGGATTTCCACTTACTTTATCAAATCTCATCTCCACCACACAGGACAAGTTTGCATCTGTTATAGTTTTGGAGAAAATTGTGGTCATTTCATTTATGCGCGAATGTGTTCAGATTGCTATTCTATTGCATTTGGCACATGGTGACGATTATCTCGAGAGTGCAAAGTAGCCAAATGAAACTTTTACTGGTTTTCCACTGACTTTATCAAATCTCATCTCCACCACACAGGACAAGTTTGCATCTGTTATAGTTTTGGAGAAAATTGTGGTCATTTCATTTATGCGCGAATGTGTTCAGATTGCTATTCTATTGCATTTGGCACATGGTGACGATTATCTCGAGAGTGCAAAGTAGCCAAATGAAACTTTTACTGGATTTCCACTTACTTTATCAAATCTCATCTCCACCACACAGGACAAGTTTGCATCAGTTATAGTTTTGGAGAAAATTGTGGTTATTTCATTTATGCGCGAATGTGTTCAGATTGCTATTCTATTGCATTTGGCACATGGTGACGATTATCTCGAGAGTGCAAAGTAGCCAAATGAAACTTTTACTGGATTTCCACTTACTTTATCAAATCTCATCTCCACCACACAGGACAAGTTTGCATCTGTTATAGTTTTGGAGAAAATTGTGGTCATTTCATTTATGCGCGAATGTGTTCAGATTGCTATTCTATTGCATTTGGCACATGGTGACGATTATCTCGAGAGTGCAAAGTAAACAAATGAAACTTTTACTGGATTTTTTCTTACTTTATCAAATCTCATCTCCATCACACAGGACAAATTTGCATCTCTTATAGTTTTGGAGAAAATTGTGGTCATTTCATTTATGCGCGAATGTGTTCAGATTGCTATTCTATTGCATTTGGCACATGGTGACGATTATCTCGAGAGTGCAAAGTAGCCAAATGAAACTTTTACTGGATTTCCACTTACTTTATCAAATCTCATCTCCACCACACAGGACAAGTTTGCATCTGTTAAAGTTTTGGAGAAAATTGTGGTCATTTCATTTATGCGCGAATGTGTTCAGATTGCTATTCTATTGCATTTGGCACATGGTGACGATTATCTCGAGAGTGCAAAGTAGCCAAATGAAACTTTTACTGGATTTCCACTTACTTTATCAAATCTCATCTCCACCACACAGGACAAGTTTGCATCTGTTATAGTTTTGGAGAAAATTGTGGTCATTTCATTTATGCGCGAATGTGTTCAGATTGCTATTCTATTGCATTTGGCACATGGTGACGATTATCTCGAGAGTGCAAAGTAGCCAAATGAAACTTTTACTGGATTTCCACTTACTTTATCAAATCTCATCTTCACCACACAGGACAAGTTTGCATCTGTTATGGTTTTGGAGAAAATTGTGGTCATTTCATTTATGCGCGAATGTGTTCAGATTGCTATTCTATTGCATTTGGCACATGGTGACGATTATCTCGAGAGTGCAAAGTAGCCAAATGAAACTTTTACTGGATTTCCACTTACTTTATCAAATCTCATCTCCACCACACAGGACAAGTTTGCATCTGTTATAGTTTTGGAGAAAATTGTGGTCATTTCATTTATGCGCGAATGTGTTCAGATTGCTATTCTATTGCATTTGGCACATGGTGACGATTATCTCGAGAGTGCAAAGTAGCCAAATGAAACTTTTACTGGATTTTCACTTACTTTATCAAATCTCATCTCCACCCCACAGGACAAGTTTGCATCTGTTATAGTTATGGAGAAAATTGTGGTCATTTCATTTATGCGCGAATGTGTTCAGATTGATATTCTATTGCATTTGGCACATGGTGACGATTATCTCGAGAGTGCAAAGTAGCCAAATGAAACTTTTACTGGATTTCCACTTACTTTATCAAATCTCATCTCCACCACACAGGACAAGTTTGCATCTGTTATAGTTTTGGAGAAAATTGTGGTCATTTCATTTATGCGCGAATGTGTTCAGATTGCTATTCTATTGCATTTGGCACATGGTGACGATTATCTCGAGAGTGCAAAGTAGCCAAATGAAACTTTTACTGGATTTCCACTTACTTTATCAAATCTCATCTCCACCACACAGGACAAGTTTGCATCTGTTATAGTTTTGGAGAAAATTGTGGTCATTTCATTTATGCGCGAATGTGTTCAGATTGCTATTCTATTGCATTTGGCACATGGTGACGATTATCTCGAGAGTGCAAAGTAGCCAAATGAAACTTTTACTGGATTTCCACTTACTTTATCAAATCTCATCTCCACCACACATGACAAGTTTGCATCTGTTATAGTTTTGGAGAAAATTGTGGTCATTTCATTTATGCGCGAATGTGTTCAGATTGCTATTCTATTGCATTTGGCACATGGTGACGATTATCTCGAGAGTGCAAAGTAGCCAAATGAATCTTTTACTGGATTTCCACTTACTTTATCAAATCTCATCTCCACCACACAGGACAAGTTTGCATCTGTTATAGTTTTGGAGAAAATTGTGGTCATTTCATTTATGCGCGAATGTGTTCAGATTGCTATCCTATTGCATTTGGCACATGGTGACGATTATCTCGAGAGTGCAAAGTAGCCAAATGAAACTTTTACTGGATTTCCACTTACTTTATCAAATCTCATCTCCACCACACAGGACAGGTTTGCATCTGTTATAGTTTTGGAGAAAATTGTGGTCATTTCATTTATGCGCGAATGTGTTCAGATTGCTATTCTATTGCATTTGGCACATGGTGACGATTATCTCGAGAGTGCAAAGTAGCCAAATGAAACTTTTACTGGATTTCCACTTACTTTATCAAATCTCATCTCCACCACACAGGACAAGTTTGCATCTGTTATAGTTTTGGAGAAAATTGTGGTCATTTCATTTATGCGCGAATGTGTTCAGATTGCTATTCTATTGCATTTGGCACATGGTGACGATTATCTCGAGAGTGCAAAGTAGCCAAATGAAACTTTTACTGGATTTCCACTGACTTTATCAAATCTCATCTCCACCACACAGGACAAGTTTGCATCTGTTATGGTTTTGGAGAAAATTGTGGTCATTTCATTTATGCGCGAATGTGTTCAGATTGCTATTCTATTGCATTTGGCACATGGTGACGATTATCTCGAGAGTGCAAAGTAGCCAAATGAAACTTTTACTGGATTTCCACTTACTTTATCAAATCTCATCTCCACCACACAGGACAAGTTTGCATCTGTTAAAGTTTTGGAGAAAATTGTGGTCATTTCATTTATGCGCGAATGTGTTCAGATTGCTATTCTATTGCATTTGGCACATGGTGACGATTATCTCGAGAGTGCAAAGTAGCCAAATGAAACTTTTACTGGATTTCCACTTACTTTATCAAATCTCATCTCCACCACACAGGACAAGTTTGCATCTGTTATAGTTTTGGAGAAAATTGTGGTCATTTCATTTATGCGCGAATGTGTTCAGATTGCTATTCTATTGCATTTGGCACATGGTGACGATTATCTCGAGAGTGCAAAGTAGCCAAATGAAACTTTTACTGGATTTCCACTTACTTTATCAAATCTCATCTTCACCACACAGGACAAGTTTGCATCTGTTATGGTTTTGGAGAAAATTGTGGTCATTTCATTTATGCGCGAATGTGTTCAGATTGCTATTCTATTGCATTTGGCACATGGTGACGATTATCTCGAGAGTGCAAAGTAGCCAAATGAAACTTTTACTGGATTTTCACTTACTTTATCAAATCTCATCTCCACCCCACAGGACAAGTTTGCATCTGTTATAGTTATGGAGAAAATTGTGGTCATTTCATTTATGCGCGAATGTGTTCAGATTGATATTCTATTGCATTTGGCACATGGTGACGATTATCTCGAGAGTGCAAAGTAGCCAAATGAAACTTTTACTGGATTTCCACTTACTTTATCAAATCTCATCTCCACCACACAGGACAAGTTTGCATCTGTTATAGTTTTGGAGAAAATTGTGGTCATTTCATTTATGCGCGAATGTGTTCAGATTGCTATTCTATTGCATTTGGCACATGGTGACGATTATCTCGAGAGTGCAAAGTAGCCAAATGAAACTTTTACTGGATTTCCACTTACTTTATCAAATCTCATCTCCACCACACAGGACAAGTTTGCATCTGTTATAGTTTTGGAGAAAATTGTGGTCATTTCATTTATGCGCGAATGTGTTCAGATTGCTATTCTATTGCATTTGGCACATGGTGACGATTATCTCGAGAGTGCAAAGTAGCCAAATGAAACTTTTACTGGTTTTCCACTGACTTTATCAAATCTCATCTCCACCACACAGGACAAGTTTGCATCTGTTATAGTTTTGGAGAAAATTGTGGTCATTTCATTTATGCGCGAATGTGTTCAGATTGCTATTCTATTGCATTTGGCACATGGTGACGATTATCTCGAGAGTGCAAAGTAGCCAAATGAAACTTTTACTGGATTTCCACTTACTTTATCAAATCTCATCTCCACCACACAGGACAAGTTTGCATCAGTTATAGTTTTGGAGAAAATTGTGGTTATTTCATTTATGCGCGAATGTGTTCAGATTGCTATTCTATTGCATTTGGCACATGGTGACGATTATCTCGAGAGTGCAAAGTAGCCAAATGAAACTTTTACTGGATTTCCACTTACTTTATCAAATCTCATCTCCACCACACAGGACAAGTTTGCATCTGTTATAGTTTTGGAGAAAATTGTGGTCATTTCATTTATGCGCGAATGTGTTCAGATTGCTATTCTATTGCATTTGGCACATGGTGACGATTATCTCGAGAGTGCAAAGTAAACAAATGAAACTTTTACTGGATTTTTTCTTACTTTATCAAATCTCATCTCCATCACACAGGACAAATTTGCATCTCTTATAGTTTTGGAGAAAATTGTGGTCATTTCATTTATGCGCGAATGTGTTCAGATTGCTATTCTATTGCATTTGGCACATGGTGACGATTATCTCGAGAGTGCAAAGTAGCCAAATGAAACTTTTACTGGATTTCCACTTACTTTATCAAATCTCATCTCCACCACACAGGACAAGTTTGCATCTGTTAAAGTTTTGGAGAAAATTGTGGTCATTTCATTTATGCGCGAATGTGTTCAGATTGCTATTCTATTGCATTTGGCACATGGTGACGATTATCTCGAGAGTGCAAAGTAGCCAAATGAAACTTTTACTGGATTTCCACTTACTTTATCAAATCTCATCTCCACCACACAGGACAAGTTTGCATCTGTTATGGTTTTGGAGAAAATTGTGGTCATTTCATTTATGCGCGAATGTGTTCAGATTGCTATTCTATTGCATTTGGCACATGGTGACGATTATCTCGAGAGTGCAAAGTAGCCAAATGAAACTTTTACTGGATTTCCACTTACTTTATCAAATCTCATCTCCACCACACAGGACAAGTTTGCATCTGTTATAGTTTTGGAGAAAATTGTGGTCATTTCATTTATGCGCGAATGTGTTCAGATTGCTATTCTATTGCATTTGGCACATGGTGACGATTATCTCGAGAGTGCAAAGTAGCCAAATGAAACTTTTACTGGATTTTCACTTACTTTATCAAATCTCATCTCCACCCCACAGGACAAGTTTGCATCTGTTATAGTTATGGAGAAAATTGTGGTCATTTCATTTATGCGCGAATGTGTTCAGATTGATATTCTATTGCATTTGGCACATGGTGACGATTATCTCGAGAGTGCAAAGTAGCCAAATGAAACTTTTACTGGATTTCCACTTACTTTATCAAATCTCATCTCCACCACACAGGACAAGTTTGCATCTGTTATAGTTTTGGAGAAAATTGTGGTCATTTCATTTATGCGCGAATGTGTTCAGATTGCTATTCTATTGCATTTGGCACATGGTGACGATTATCTCGAGAGTGCAAAGTAGCCAAATGAAACTTTTACTGGATTTCCACTTACTTTATCAAATCTCATCTCCACCACACAGGACAAGTTTGCATCTGTTATAGTTTTGGAGAAAATTGTGGTCATTTCATTTATGCGCGAATGTGTTCAGATTGCTATTCTATTGCATTTGGCACATGGTGACGATTATCTCGAGAGTGCAAAGTAGCCAAATGAAACTTTTACTGGATTTCCACTTACTTTATCAAATCTCATCTCCACCACACATGACAAGTTTGCATCTGTTATAGTTTTGGAGAAAATTGTGGTCATTTCATTTATGCGCGAATGTGTTCAGATTGCTATTCTATTGCATTTGGCACATGGTGACGATTATCTCGAGAGTGCAAAGTAGCCAAATGAATCTTTTACTGGATTTCCACTTACTTTATCAAATCTCATCTCCACCACACAGGACAAGTTTGCATCTGTTATAGTTTTGGAGAAAATTGTGGTCATTTCATTTATGCGCGAATGTGTTCAGATTGCTATCCTATTGCATTTGGCACATGGTGACGATTATCTCGAGAGTGCAAAGTAGCCAAATGAAACTTTTACTGGATTTCCACTTACTTTATCAAATCTCATCTCCACCACACAGGACAGGTTTGCATCTGTTATAGTTTTGGAGAAAATTGTGGTCATTTCATTTATGCGCGAATGTGTTCAGATTGCTATTCTATTGCATTTGGCACATGGTGACGATTATCTCGAGAGTGCAAAGTAGCCAAATGAAACTTTTACTGGATTTCCACTTACTTTATCAAATCTCATCTCCACCACACAGGACAAGTTTGCATCTGTTATAGTTTTGGAGAAAATTGTGGTCATTTCATTTATGCGCGAATGTGTTCAGATTGCTATTCTATTGCATTTGGCACATGGTGACGATTATCTCGAGAGTGCAAAGTAGCCAAATGAAACTTTTACTGGATTTCCACTGACTTTATCAAATCTCATCTCCACCACACAGGACAAGTTTGCATCTGTTATGGTTTTGGAGAAAATTGTGGTCATTTCATTTATGCGCGAATGTGTTCAGATTGCTATTCTATTGCATTTGGCACATGGTGACGATTATCTCGAGAGTGCAAAGTAGCCAAATGAAACTTTTACTGGATTTCCACTTACTTTATCAAATCTCATCTCCACCACACAGGACAAGTTTGCATCTGTTAAAGTTTTGGAGAAAATTGTGGTCATTTCATTTATGCGCGAATGTGTTCAGATTGCTATTCTATTGCATTTGGCACATGGTGACGATTATCTCGAGAGTGCAAAGTAGCCAAATGAAACTTTTACTGGATTTCCACTTACTTTATCAAATCTCATCTCCACCACACAGGACAAGTTTGCATCTGTTATAGTTTTGGAGAAAATTGTGGTCATTTCATTTATGCGCGAATGTGTTCAGATTGCTATTCTATTGCATTTGGCACATGGTGACGATTATCTCGAGAGTGCAAAGTAGCCAAATGAAACTTTTACTGGATTTCCACTTACTTTATCAAATCTCATCTTCACCACACAGGACAAGTTTGCATCTGTTATGGTTTTGGAGAAAATTGTGGTCATTTCATTTATGCGCGAATGTGTTCAGATTGCTATTCTATTGCATTTGGCACATGGTGACGATTATCTCGAGAGTGCAAAGTAGCCAAATGAAACTTTTACTGGATTTTCACTTACTTTATCAAATCTCATCTCCACCCCACAGGACAAGTTTGCATCTGTTATAGTTATGGAGAAAATTGTGGTCATTTCATTTATGCGCGAATGTGTTCAGATTGATATTCTATTGCATTTGGCACATGGTGACGATTATCTCGAGAGTGCAAAGTAGCCAAATGAAACTTTTACTGGATTTCCACTTACTTTATCAAATCTCATCTCCACCACACAGGACAAGTTTGCATCTGTTATAGTTTTGGAGAAAATTGTGGTCATTTCATTTATGCGCGAATGTGTTCAGATTGCTATTCTATTGCATTTGGCACATGGTGACGATTATCTCGAGAGTGCAAAGTAGCCAAATGAAACTTTTACTGGATTTCCACTTACTTTATCAAATCTCATCTCCACCACACAGGACAAGTTTGCATCTGTTATAGTTTTGGAGAAAATTGTGGTCATTTCATTTATGCGCGAATGTGTTCAGATTGCTATTCTATTGCATTTGGCACATGGTGACGATTATCTCGAGAGTGCAAAGTAGCCAAATGAAACTTTTACTGGATTTCCACTTACTTTATCAAATCTCATCTCCACCACACAGGACAAGTTTGCATCTGTTATAGTTTTGGAGAAAATTGTGGTCATTTCATTTATGCGCGAATGTGTTCAGATTGCTATTCTATTGCATTTGGCACATGGTGACGATTATCTCGAGAGTGCAAAGTAAACAAATGAAACTTTTACTGGATTTTTTCTTACTTTATCAAATCTCATCTCCATCACACAGGACAAATTTGCATCTCTTATAGTTTTGGAGAAAATTGTGGTCATTTCATTTATGCGCGAATGTGTTCAGATTGCTATTCTATTGCATTTGGCACATGGTGACGATTATCTCGAGAGTGCAAAGTAGCCAAATGAAACTTTTACTGGATTTCCACTTACTTTATCAAATCTCATCTCCACCACACAGGACAAGTTTGCATCTGTTAAAGTTTTGGAGAAAATTGTGGTCATTTCATTTATGCGCGAATGTGTTCAGATTGCTATTCTATTGCATTTGGCACATGGTGACGATTATCTCGAGAGTGCAAAGTAGCCAAATGAAACTTTTACTGGATTTCCACTTACTTTATCAAATCTCATCTCCACCACACAGGACAAGTTTGCATCTGTTATGGTTTTGGAGAAAATTGTGGTCATTTCATTTATGCGCGAATGTGTTCAGATTGCTATTCTATTGCATTTGGCACATGGTGACGATTATCTCGAGAGTGCAAAGTAGCCAAATGAAACTTTTACTGGATTTCCACTTACTTTATCAAATCTCATCTCCACCACACAGGACAAGTTTGCATCTGTTATAGTTTTGGAGAAAATTGTGGTCATTTCATTTATGCGCGAATGTGTTCAGATTGCTATTCTATTGCATTTGGCACATGGTGACGATTATCTCGAGAGTGCAAAGTAGCCAAATGAAACTTTTACTGGATTTTCACTTACTTTATCAAATCTCATCTCCACCCCACAGGACAAGTTTGCATCTGTTATAGTTATGGAGAAAATTGTGGTCATTTCATTTATGCGCGAATGTGTTCAGATTGATATTCTATTGCATTTGGCACATGGTGACGATTATCTCGAGAGTGCAAAGTAGCCAAATGAAACTTTTACTGGATTTCCACTTACTTTATCAAATCTCATCTCCACCACACAGGACAAGTTTGCATCTGTTATAGTTTTGGAGAAAATTGTGGTCATTTCATTTATGCGCGAATGTGTTCAGATTGCTATTCTATTGCATTTGGCACATGGTGACGATTATCTCGAGAGTGCAAAGTAGCCAAATGAAACTTTTACTGGATTTCCACTTACTTTATCAAATCTCATCTCCACCACACAGGACAAGTTTGCATCTGTTATAGTTTTGGAGAAAATTGTGGTCATTTCATTTATGCGCGAATGTGTTCAGATTGCTATTCTATTGCATTTGGCACATGGTGACGATTATCTCGAGAGTGCAAAGTAGCCAAATGAAACTTTTACTGGATTTCCACTTACTTTATCAAATCTCATCTCCACCACACATGACAAGTTTGCATCTGTTATAGTTTTGGAGAAAATTGTGGTCATTTCATTTATGCGCGAATGTGTTCAGATTGCTATTCTATTGCATTTGGCACATGGTGACGATTATCTCGAGAGTGCAAAGTAGCCAAATGAATCTTTTACTGGATTTCCACTTACTTTATCAAATCTCATCTCCACCACACAGGACAAGTTTGCATCTGTTATAGTTTTGGAGAAAATTGTGGTCATTTCATTTATGCGCGAATGTGTTCAGATTGCTATCCTATTGCATTTGGCACATGGTGACGATTATCTCGAGAGTGCAAAGTAGCCAAATGAAACTTTTACTGGATTTCCACTTACTTTATCAAATCTCATCTCCACCACACAGGACAGGTTTGCATCTGTTATAGTTTTGGAGAAAATTGTGGTCATTTCATTTATGCGCGAATGTGTTCAGATTGCTATTCTATTGCATTTGGCACATGGTGACGATTATCTCGAGAGTGCAAAGTAGCCAAATGAAACTTTTACTGGATTTCCACTTACTTTATCAAATCTCATCTCCACCACACAGGACAAGTTTGCATCTGTTATAGTTTTGGAGAAAATTGTGGTCATTTCATTTATGCGCGAATGTGTTCAGATTGCTATTCTATTGCATTTGGCACATGGTGACGATTATCTCGAGAGTGCAAAGTAGCCAAATGAAACTTTTACTGGATTTCCACTGACTTTATCAAATCTCATCTCCACCACACAGGACAAGTTTGCATCTGTTATGGTTTTGGAGAAAATTGTGGTCATTTCATTTATGCGCGAATGTGTTCAGATTGCTATTCTATTGCATTTGGCACATGGTGACGATTATCTCGAGAGTGCAAAGTAGCCAAATGAAACTTTTACTGGATTTCCACTTACTTTATCAAATCTCATCTCCACCACACAGGACAAGTTTGCATCTGTTAAAGTTTTGGAGAAAATTGTGGTCATTTCATTTATGCGCGAATGTGTTCAGATTGCTATTCTATTGCATTTGGCACATGGTGACGATTATCTCGAGAGTGCAAAGTAGCCAAATGAAACTTTTACTGGATTTCCACTTACTTTATCAAATCTCATCTCCACCACACAGGACAAGTTTGCATCTGTTATAGTTTTGGAGAAAATTGTGGTCATTTCATTTATGCGCGAATGTGTTCAGATTGCTATTCTATTGCATTTGGCACATGGTGACGATTATCTCGAGAGTGCAAAGTAGCCAAATGAAACTTTTACTGGATTTCCACTTACTTTATCAAATCTCATCTTCACCACACAGGACAAGTTTGCATCTGTTATGGTTTTGGAGAAAATTGTGGTCATTTCATTTATGCGCGAATGTGTTCAGATTGCTATTCTATTGCATTTGGCACATGGTGACGATTATCTCGAGAGTGCAAAGTAGCCAAATGAAACTTTTACTGGATTTTCACTTACTTTATCAAATCTCATCTCCACCCCACAGGACAAGTTTGCATCTGTTATAGTTATGGAGAAAATTGTGGTCATTTCATTTATGCGCGAATGTGTTCAGATTGATATTCTATTGCATTTGGCACATGGTGACGATTATCTCGAGAGTGCAAAGTAGCCAAATGAAACTTTTACTGGATTTCCACTTACTTTATCAAATCTCATCTCCACCACACAGGACAAGTTTGCATCTGTTATAGTTTTGGAGAAAATTGTGGTCATTTCATTTATGCGCGAATGTGTTCAGATTGCTATTCTATTGCATTTGGCACATGGTGACGATTATCTCGAGAGTGCAAAGTAGCCAAATGAAACTTTTACTGGATTTCCACTTACTTTATCAAATCTCATCTCCACCACACAGGACAAGTTTGCATCTGTTATAGTTTTGGAGAAAATTGTGGTCATTTCATTTATGCGCGAATGTGTTCAGATTGCTATTCTATTGCATTTGGCACATGGTGACGATTATCTCGAGAGTGCAAAGTAGCCAAATGAAACTTTTACTGGTTTTCCACTGACTTTATCAAATCTCATCTCCACCACACAGGACAAGTTTGCATCTGTTATAGTTTTGGAGAAAATTGTGGTCATTTCATTTATGCGCGAATGTGTTCAGATTGCTATTCTATTGCATTTGGCACATGGTGACGATTATCTCGAGAGTGCAAAGTAGCCAAATGAAACTTTTACTGGATTTCCACTTACTTTATCAAATCTCATCTCCACCACACAGGACAAGTTTGCATCAGTTATAGTTTTGGAGAAAATTGTGGTTATTTCATTTATGCGCGAATGTGTTCAGATTGCTATTCTATTGCATTTGGCACATGGTGACGATTATCTCGAGAGTGCAAAGTAGCCAAATGAAACTTTTACTGGATTTCCACTTACTTTATCAAATCTCATCTCCACCACACAGGACAAGTTTGCATCTGTTATAGTTTTGGAGAAAATTGTGGTCATTTCATTTATGCGCGAATGTGTTCAGATTGCTATTCTATTGCATTTGGCACATGGTGACGATTATCTCGAGAGTGCAAAGTAAACAAATGAAACTTTTACTGGATTTTTTCTTACTTTATCAAATCTCATCTCCATCACACAGGACAAATTTGCATCTCTTATAGTTTTGGAGAAAATTGTGGTCATTTCATTTATGCGCGAATGTGTTCAGATTGCTATTCTATTGCATTTGGCACATGGTGACGATTATCTCGAGAGTGCAAAGTAGCCAAATGAAACTTTTACTGGATTTCCACTTACTTTATCAAATCTCATCTCCACCACACAGGACAAGTTTGCATCTGTTAAAGTTTTGGAGAAAATTGTGGTCATTTCATTTATGCGCGAATGTGTTCAGATTGCTATTCTATTGCATTTGGCACATGGTGACGATTATCTCGAGAGTGCAAAGTAGCCAAATGAAACTTTTACTGGATTTCCACTTACTTTATCAAATCTCATCTCCACCACACAGGACAAGTTTGCATCTGTTATAGTTTTGGAGAAAATTGTGGTCATTTCATTTATGCGCGAATGTGTTCAGATTGCTATTCTATTGCATTTGGCACATGGTGACGATTATCTCGAGAGTGCAAAGTAGCCAAATGAAACTTTTACTGGATTTCCACTTACTTTATCAAATCTCATCTTCACCACACAGGACAAGTTTGCATCTGTTATGGTTTTGGAGAAAATTGTGGTCATTTCATTTATGCGCGAATGTGTTCAGATTGCTATTCTATTGCATTTGGCACATGGTGACGATTATCTCGAGAGTGCAAAGTAGCCAAATGAAACTTTTACTGGATTTCCACTTACTTTATCAAATCTCATCTCCACCACACAGGACAAGTTTGCATCTGTTATAGTTTTGGAGAAAATTGTGGTCATTTCATTTATGCGCGAATGTGTTCAGATTGCTATTCTATTGCATTTGGCACATGGTGACGATTATCTCGAGAGTGCAAAGTAGCCAAATGAAACTTTTACTGGATTTTCACTTACTTTATCAAATCTCATCTCCACCCCACAGGACAAGTTTGCATCTGTTATAGTTATGGAGAAAATTGTGGTCATTTCATTTATGCGCGAATGTGTTCAGATTGATATTCTATTGCATTTGGCACATGGTGACGATTATCTCGAGAGTGCAAAGTAGCCAAATGAAACTTTTACTGGATTTCCACTTACTTTATCAAATCTCATCTCCACCACACAGGACAAGTTTGCATCTGTTATAGTTTTGGAGAAAATTGTGGTCATTTCATTTATGCGCGAATGTGTTCAGATTGCTATTCTATTGCATTTGGCACATGGTGACGATTATCTCGAGAGTGCAAAGTAGCCAAATGAAACTTTTACTGGATTTCCACTTACTTTATCAAATCTCATCTCCACCACACAGGACAAGTTTGCATCTGTTATAGTTTTGGAGAAAATTGTGGTCATTTCATTTATGCGCGAATGTGTTCAGATTGCTATTCTATTGCATTTGGCACATGGTGACGATTATCTCGAGAGTGCAAAGTAGCCAAATGAAACTTTTACTGGTTTTCCACTGACTTTATCAAATCTCATCTCCACCACACAGGACAAGTTTGCATCTGTTATAGTTTTGGAGAAAATTGTGGTCATTTCATTTATGCGCGAATGTGTTCAGATTGCTATTCTATTGCATTTGGCACATGGTGACGATTATCTCGAGAGTGCAAAGTAGCCAAATGAAACTTTTACTGGATTTCCACTTACTTTATCAAATCTCATCTCCACCACACAGGACAAGTTTGCATCAGTTATAGTTTTGGAGAAAATTGTGGTTATTTCATTTATGCGCGAATGTGTTCAGATTGCTATTCTATTGCATTTGGCACATGGTGACGATTATCTCGAGAGTGCAAAGTAGCCAAATGAAACTTTTACTGGATTTCCACTTACTTTATCAAATCTCATCTCCACCACACAGGACAAGTTTGCATCTGTTATAGTTTTGGAGAAAATTGTGGTCATTTCATTTATGCGCGAATGTGTTCAGATTGCTATTCTATTGCATTTGGCACATGGTGACGATTATCTCGAGAGTGCAAAGTAAACAAATGAAACTTTTACTGGATTTTTTCTTACTTTATCAAATCTCATCTCCATCACACAGGACAAATTTGCATCTCTTATAGTTTTGGAGAAAATTGTGGTCATTTCATTTATGCGCGAATGTGTTCAGATTGCTATTCTATTGCATTTGGCACATGGTGACGATTATCTCGAGAGTGCAAAGTAGCTAAATGAATCTTTTACTGGATTTCCACTTACTTTATCAAATCTCATCTCCACCACACAGGACAAGTTTGCATCTGTTATAGTTTTGGAGAAAATTGTGGTCATTTCATTTATGCGCGAATGTGTTCAGATTGCTATCCTATTGCATTTGGCACATGGTGACGATTATCTCGAGAGTGCAAAGTAGCCAAATGAAACTTTTACTGGATTTCCACTTACTTTATCAAATCTCATCTCCACCACACAGGTTTGCATCTGTTATAGTTTTGGAGAAAATTGTGGTCATTTCATTTATGCGCGAATGTGTTCAGATTGCTATTCTATTGCATTGGGCACATGGTGACGATTATTTCGAGAGTGCAAAGTAGCCAAATGAAACTTTTACTGGATTTCCACTTACTTTATCAAATCTCATCTCCACCACACAGGACAAGTTTGCATCTGTTATAGTTTTGGAGAAAATTGTGGTCATTTCATTTATGCGCGAATGTGTTCAGATTGCTATTCTATTGCATTTGGCACATGGTGACGATTATCTCGAGAGTGCAAAGTAGCCAAATGAAACTTTTACTGGATTTCCACTGACTTTATCAAATCTCATCTCCACCACACAGGACAAGTTTGCATCTGTTATGGTTTTGGAGAAAATTGTGGTCATTTCATTTATGCGCGAATGTGTTCAGATTGCTATTCTATTGCATTTGGCACATGGTGACGATTATCTCGAGAGTGCAAAGTAGCCAAATGAAACTTTTACTGGATTTCCACTTACTTTATCAAATCTCATCTCCACCACACAGGACAAGTTTGCATCTGTTAAAGTTTTGGAGAAAATTGTGGTCATTTCATTTATGCGCGAATGTGTTCAGATTGCTATTCTATTGCATTTGGCACATGGTGACGATTATCTCGAGAGTGCAAAGTAGCCAAATGAAACTTTTACTGGATTTCCACTTACTTTATCAAATCTCATCTCCACCACACAGGACAAGTTTGCATCTGTTATAGTTTTGGAGAAAATTGTGGTCATTTCATTTATGCGCGAATGTGTTCAGATTGCTATTCTATTGCATTTGGCACATGGTGACGATTATCTCGAGAGTGCAAAGTAGCCAAATGAAACTTTTACTGGATTTCCACTTACTTTATCAAATCTCATCTTCACCACACAGGACAAGTTTGCATCTGTTATGGTTTTGGAGAAAATTGTGGTCATTTCATTTATGCGCGAATGTGTTCAGATTGCTATTCTATTGCATTTGGCACATGGTGACGATTATCTCGAGAGTGCAAAGTAGCCAAATGAAACTTTTACTGGATTTTCACTTACTTTATCAAATCTCATCTCCACCCCACAGGACAAGTTTGCATCTGTTATAGTTATGGAGAAAATTGTGGTCATTTCATTTATGCGCGAATGTGTTCAGATTGCTATTCTATTGCATTTGGCACATGGTGACGATTATCTCGAGAGTGCAAAGTAGCCAAATGAAACTTTTACTGGATTTCCACTTACTTTATCAAATCTCATCTCCACCACACAGGACAAGTTTGCATCTGTTATAGTTTTGGAGAAAATTGTGGTCATTTCATTTATGCGCGAATGTGTTCAGATTGCTATTCTATTGCATTTGGCACATGGTGACGATTATCTCGAGAGTGCAAAGTAAACAAATGAAACTTTTACTGGATTTTTTCTTACTTTATCAAATCTCATCTCCATCACACAGGACAAATTTGCATCTCTTATAGTTTTGGAGAAAATTGTGGTCATTTCATTTATGCGCGAATGTGTTCAGATTGCTATTCTATTGCATTTGGCACATGGTGACGATTATCTCGAGAGTGCAAAGTAGCTAAATGAATCTTTTACTGGATTTCCACTTACTTTATCAAATCTCATCTCCACCACACAGGACAAGTTTGCATCTGTTATAGTTTTGGAGAAAATTGTGGTCATTTCATTTATGCGCGAATGTGTTCAGATTGCTATCCTATTGCATTTGGCACATGGTGACGATTATCTCGAGAGTGCAAAGTAGCCAAATGAAACTTTTACTGGATTTCCACTTACTTTATCAAATCTCATCTCCACCACACAGGTTTGCATCTGTTATAGTTTTGGAGAAAATTGTGGTCATTTCATTTATGCGCGAATGTGTTCAGATTGCTATTCTATTGCATTGGGCACATGGTGACGATTATTTCGAGAGTGCAAAGTAGCCAAATGAAACTTTTACTGGATTTCCACTTACTTTATCAAATCTCATCTCCACCACACAGGACAAGTTTGCATCTGTTATAGTTTTGGAGAAAATTGTGGTCATTTCATTTATGCGCGAATGTGTTCAGATTGCTATTCTATTGCATTTGGCACATGGTGACGATTATCTCGAGAGTGCAAAGTAGCCAAATGAAACTTTTACTGGATTTCCACTGACTTTATCAAATCTCATCTCCACCACACAGGACAAGTTTGCATCTGTTATGGTTTTGGAGAAAATTGTGGTCATTTCATTTATGCGCGAATGTGTTCAGATTGCTATTCTATTGCATTTGGCACATGGTGACGATTATCTCGAGAGTGCAAAGTAGCCAAATGAAACTTTTACTGGATTTCCACTTACTTTATCAAATCTCATCTCCACCACACAGGACAAGTTTGCATCTGTTAAAGTTTTGGAGAAAATTGTGGTCATTTCATTTATGCGCGAATGTGTTCAGATTGCTATTCTATTGCATTTGGCACATGGTGACGATTATCTCGAGAGTGCAAAGTAGCCAAATGAAACTTTTACTGGATTTCCACTTACTTTATCAAATCTCATCTCCACCACACAGGACAAGTTTGCATCTGTTATAGTTTTGGAGAAAATTGTGGTCATTTCATTTATGCGCGAATGTGTTCAGATTGCTATTCTATTGCATTTGGCACATGGTAACGATTATCTCGAGAGTGCAAAGTAGCCAAATGAAACTTTTACTGGATTTCCACTTACTTTATCAAATCTCATCTTCACCACACAGGACAAGTTTGCATCTGTTATGGTTTTGGAGAAAATTGTGGTCATTTCATTTATGCGCGAATGTGTTCAGATTGCTATTCTATTGCATTTGGCACATGGTGACGATTATCTCGAGAGTGCAAAGTAGCCAAATGAAACTTTTACTGGATTTTCACTTACTTTATCAAATCTCATCTCCACCCCACAGGACAAGTTTGCATCTGTTATAGTTATGGAGAAAATTGTGGTCATTTCATTTATGCGCGAATGTGTTCAGATTGATATTCTATTGCATTTGGCACATGGTGACGATTATCTCGAGAGTGCAAAGTAGCCAAATGAAACTTTTACTGGATTTCCACTTACTTTATCAAATCTCATCTCCACCACACAGGACAAGTTTGCATCTGTTATAGTTTTGGAGAAAATTGTGGTCATTTCATTTATGCGCGAATGTGTTCAGATTGCTATTCTATTGCATTTGGCACATGGTGACGATTATCTCGAGAGTGCAAAGTAGCCAAATGAAACTTTTACTGGATTTCCACTTACTTTATCAAATCTCATCTCCACCACACAGGACAAGTTTGCATCTGTTATAGTTTTGGAGAAAATTGTGGTCATTTCATTTATGCGCGAATGTGTTCAGATTGCTATTCTATTGCATTTGGCACATGGTGACGATTATCTCGAGAGTGCAAAGTAGCCAAATGAAACTTTTACTGGTTTTCCACTGACTTTATCAAATCTCATCTCCACCACACAGGACAAGTTTGCATCTGTTATAGTTTTGGAGAAAATTGTGGTCATTTCATTTATGCGCGAATGTGTTCAGATTGCTATTCTATTGCATTTGGCACATGGTGACGATTATCTCGAGAGTGCAAAGTAGCCAAATGAAACTTTTACTGGATTTCCACTTACTTTATCAAATCTCATCTCCACCACACAGGACAAGTTTGCATCAGTTATAGTTTTGGAGAAAATTGTGGTTATTTCATTTATGCGCGAATGTGTTCAGATTGCTATTCTATTGCATTTGGCACATGGTGACGATTATCTCGAGAGTGCAAAGTAGCCAAATGAAACTTTTACTGGATTTCCACTTACTTTATCAAATCTCATCTCCACCACACAGGACAAGTTTGCATCTGTTATAGTTTTGGAGAAAATTGTGGTCATTTCATTTATGCGCGAATGTGTTCAGATTGCTATTCTATTGCATTTGGCACATGGTGACGATTATCTCGAGAGTGCAAAGTAAACAAATGAAACTTTTACTGGATTTTTTCTTACTTTATCAAATCTCATCTCCATCACACAGGACAAATTTGCATCTCTTATAGTTTTGGAGAAAATTGTGGTCATTTCATTTATGCGCGAATGTGTTCAGATTGCTATTCTATTGCATTTGGCACATGGTGACGATTATCTCGAGAGTGCAAAGTAGCCAAATGAAACTTTTACTGGATTTCCACTTACTTTATCAAATCTCATCTCCACCACACAGGACAAGTTTGCATCTGTTAAAGTTTTGGAGAAAATTGTGGTCATTTCATTTATGCGCGAATGTGTTCAGATTGCTATTCTATTGCATTTGGCACATGGTGACGATTATCTCGAGAGTGCAAAGTAGCCAAATGAAACTTTTACTGGATTTCCACTTACTTTATCAAATCTCATCTCCACCACACAGGACAAGTTTGCATCTGTTATAGTTTTGGAGAAAATTGTGGTCATTTCATTTATGCGCGAATGTGTTCAGATTGCTATTCTATTGCATTTGGCACATGGTGACGATTATCTCGAGAGTGCAAAGTAGCCAAATGAAACTTTTACTGGATTTCCACTTACTTTATCAAATCTCATCTTCACCACACAGGACAAGTTTGCATCTGTTATGGTTTTGGAGAAAATTGTGGTCATTTCATTTATGCGCGAATGTGTTCAGATTGCTATTCTATTGCATTTGGCACATGGTGACGATTATCTCGAGAGTGCAAAGTAGCCAAATGAAACTTTTACTGGATTTCCACTTACTTTATCAAATCTCATCTCCACCACACAGGACAAGTTTGCATCTGTTATAGTTTTGGAGAAAATTGTGGTCATTTCATTTATGCGCGAATGTGTTCAGATTGCTATTCTATTGCATTTGGCACATGGTGACGATTATCTCGAGAGTGCAAAGTAGCCAAATGAAACTTTTACTGGATTTTCACTTACTTTATCAAATCTCATCTCCACCCCACAGGACAAGTTTGCATCTGTTATAGTTATGGAGAAAATTGTGGTCATTTCATTTATGCGCGAATGTGTTCAGATTGATATTCTATTGCATTTGGCACATGGTGACGATTATCTCGAGAGTGCAAAGTAGCCAAATGAAACTTTTACTGGATTTCCACTTACTTTATCAAATCTCATCTCCACCACACAGGACAAGTTTGCATCTGTTATAGTTTTGGAGAAAATTGTGGTCATTTCATTTATGCGCGAATGTGTTCAGATTGCTATTCTATTGCATTTGGCACATGGTGACGATTATCTCGAGAGTGCAAAGTAGCCAAATGAAACTTTTACTGGATTTCCACTTACTTTATCAAATCTCATCTCCACCACACAGGACAAGTTTGCATCTGTTATAGTTTTGGAGAAAATTGTGGTCATTTCATTTATGCGCGAATGTGTTCAGATTGCTATTCTATTGCATTTGGCACATGGTGACGATTATCTCGAGAGTGCAAAGTAGCCAAATGAAACTTTTACTGGTTTTCCACTGACTTTATCAAATCTCATCTCCACCACACAGGACAAGTTTGCATCTGTTATAGTTTTGGAGAAAATTGTGGTCATTTCATTTATGCGCGAATGTGTTCAGATTGCTATTCTATTGCATTTGGCACATGGTGACGATTATCTCGAGAGTGCAAAGTAGCCAAATGAAACTTTTACTGGATTTCCACTTACTTTATCAAATCTCATCTCCACCACACAGGACAAGTTTGCATCAGTTATAGTTTTGGAGAAAATTGTGGTTATTTCATTTATGCGCGAATGTGTTCAGATTGCTATTCTATTGCATTTGGCACATGGTGACGATTATCTCGAGAGTGCAAAGTAGCCAAATGAAACTTTTACTGGATTTCCACTTACTTTATCAAATCTCATCTCCACCACACAGGACAAGTTTGCATCTGTTATAGTTTTGGAGAAAATTGTGGTCATTTCATTTATGCGCGAATGTGTTCAGATTGCTATTCTATTGCATTTGGCACATGGTGACGATTATCTCGAGAGTGCAAAGTAAACAAATGAAACTTTTACTGGATTTTTTCTTACTTTATCAAATCTCATCTCCATCACACAGGACAAATTTGCATCTCTTATAGTTTTGGAGAAAATTGTGGTCATTTCATTTATGCGCGAATGTGTTCAGATTGCTATTCTATTGCATTTGGCACATGGTGACGATTATCTCGAGAGTGCAAAGTAGCTAAATGAATCTTTTACTGGATTTCCACTTACTTTATCAAATCTCATCTCCACCACACAGGACAAGTTTGCATCTGTTATAGTTTTGGAGAAAATTGTGGTCATTTCATTTATGCGCGAATGTGTTCAGATTGCTATCCTATTGCATTTGGCACATGGTGACGATTATCTCGAGAGTGCAAAGTAGCCAAATGAAACTTTTACTGGATTTCCACTTACTTTATCAAATCTCATCTCCACCACACAGGTTTGCATCTGTTATAGTTTTGGAGAAAATTGTGGTCATTTCATTTATGCGCGAATGTGTTCAGATTGCTATTCTATTGCATTGGGCACATGGTGACGATTATTTCGAGAGTGCAAAGTAGCCAAATGAAACTTTTACTGGATTTCCACTTACTTTATCAAATCTCATCTCCACCACACAGGACAAGTTTGCATCTGTTATAGTTTTGGAGAAAATTGTGGTCATTTCATTTATGCGCGAATGTGTTCAGATTGCTATTCTATTGCATTTGGCACATGGTGACGATTATCTCGAGAGTGCAAAGTAGCCAAATGAAACTTTTACTGGATTTCCACTTACTTTATCAAATCTCATCTCCACCACACAGGACAAGTTTGCATCTGTTATGGTTTTGGAGAAAATTGTGGTCATTTCATTTATGCGCGAATGTGTTCAGATTGCTATTCTATTGCATTTGGCACATGGTGACGATTATCTCGAGAGTGCAAAGTAGCCAAATGAAACTTTTACTGGATTTCCACTTACTTTATCAAATCTCATCTCCACCACACAGGACAAGTTTGCATCTGTTAAAGTTTTGGAGAAAATTGTGGTCATTTCATTTATGCGCGAATGTGTTCAGATTGCTATTCTATTGCATTTGGCACATGGTGACGATTATCTCGAGAGTGCAAAGTAGCCAAATGAAACTTTTACTGGATTTCCACTTACTTTATCAAATCTCATCTCCACCACACAGGACAAGTTTGCATCTGTTATAGTTTTGGAGAAAATTGTGGTCATTTCATTTATGCGCGAATGTGTTCAGATTGCTATTCTATTGCATTTGGCACATGGTGACGATTATCTCGAGAGTGCAAAGTAGCCAAATGAAACTTTTACTGGATTTCCACTTACTTTATCAAATCTCATCTTCACCACACAGGACAAGTTTGCATCTGTTATGGTTTTGGAGAAAATTGTGGTCATTTCATTTATGCGCGAATGTGTTCAGATTGCTATTCTATTGCATTTGGCACATGGTGACGATTATCTCGAGAGTGCAAAGTAGCCAAATGAAACTTTTACTGGATTTTCACTTACTTTATCAAATCTCATCTCCACCCCACAGGACAAGTTTGCATCTGTTATAGTTATGGAGAAAATTGTGGTCATTTCATTTATGCGCGAATGTGTTCAGATTGATATTCTATTGCATTTGGCACATGGTGACGATTATCTCGAGAGTGCAAAGTAGCCAAATGAAACTTTTACTGGATTTCCACTTACTTTATCAAATCTCATCTCCACCACACAGGACAAGTTTGCATCTGTTATAGTTTTGGAGAAAATTGTGGTCATTTCATTTATGCGCGAATGTGTTCAGATTGCTATTCTATTGCATTTGGCACATGGTGACGATTATCTCGAGAGTGCAAAGTAGCCAAATGAAACTTTTACTGGATTTCCACTTACTTTATCAAATCTCATCTCCACCACACAGGACAAGTTTGCATCTGTTATAGTTTTGGAGAAAATTGTGGTCATTTCATTTATGCGCGAATGTGTTCAGATTGCTATTCTATTGCATTTGGCACATGGTGACGATTATCTCGAGAGTGCAAAGTAGCCAAATGAAACTTTTACTGGTTTTCCACTGACTTTATCAAATCTCATCTCCACCACACAGGACAAGTTTGCATCTGTTATAGTTTTGGAGAAAATTGTGGTCATTTCATTTATGCGCGAATGTGTTCAGATTGCTATTCTATTGCATTTGGCACATGGTGACGATTATCTCGAGAGTGCAAAGTAGCCAAATGAAACTTTTACTGGATTTCCACTTACTTTATCAAATCTCATCTCCACCACACAGTACAAGTTTGCATCAGTTATAGTTTTGGAGAAAATTGTGGTTATTTCATTTATGCGCGAATGTGTTCAGATTGCTATTCTATTGCATTTGGCACATGGTGACGATTATCTCGAGAGTGCAAAGTAGCCAAATGAAACTTTTACTGGATTTCCACTTACTTTATCAAATCTCATCTCCACCACACAGGACAAGTTTGCATCTGTTATAGTTTTGGAGAAAATTGTGGTCATTTCATTTATGCGCGAATGTGTTCAGATTGCTATTCTATTGCATTTGGCACATGGTGACGATTATCTCGAGAGTGCAAAGTAAACAAATGAAACTTTTACTGGATTTTTTCTTACTTTATCAAATCTCATCTCCATCACACAGGACAAATTTGCATCTCTTATAGTTTTGGAGAAAATTGTGGTCATTTCATTTATGCGCGAATGTGTTCAGATTGCTATTCTATTGCATTTGGCACATGGTGACGATTATCTCGAGAGTGCAAAGTAGCCAAATGAAACTTTTACTGGATTTCCACTTACTTTATCAAATCTCATCTCCACCACACAGGACAAGTTTGCATCTGTTAAAGTTTTGGAGAAAATTGTGGTCATTTCATTTATGCGCGAATGTGTTCAGATTGCTATTCTATTGCATTTGGCACATGGTGACGATTATCTCGAGAGTGCAAAGTAGCCAAATGAAACTTTTACTGGATTTCCACTTACTTTATCAAATCTCATCTCCACCACACAGGACAAGTTTGCATCTGTTATAGTTTTGGAGAAAATTGTGGTCATTTCATTTATGCGCGAATGTGTTCAGATTGCTATTCTATTGCATTTGGCACATGGTGACGATTATCTCGAGAGTGCAAAGTAGCCAAATGAAACTTTTACTGGATTTTCACTTACTTTATCAAATCTCATCTCCACCCCACAGGACAAGTTTGCATCTGTTATAGTTATGGAGAAAATTGTGGTCATTTCATTTATGCGCGAATGTGTTCAGATTGATATTCTATTGCATTTGGCACATGGTGACGATTATCTCGAGAGTGCAAAGTAGCCAAATGAAACTTTTACTGGATTTCCACTTACTTTATCAAATCTCATCTCCACCACACAGGACAAGTTTGCATCTGTTATAGTTTTGGAGAAAATTGTGGTCATTTCATTTATGCGCGAATGTGTTCAGATTGCTATTCTATTGCATTTGGCACATGGTGACGATTATCTCGAGAGTGCAAAGTAGCCAAATGAAACTTTTACTGGATTTCCACTTACTTTATCAAATCTCATCTCCACCACACAGGACAAGTTTGCATCTGTTATAGTTTTGGAGAAAATTGTGGTCATTTCATTTATGCGCGAATGTGTTCAGATTGCTATTCTATTGCATTTGGCACATGGTGACGATTATCTCGAGAGTGCAAAGTAGCCAAATGAAACTTTTACTGGTTTTCCACTGACTTTATCAAATCTCATCTCCACCACACAGGACAAGTTTGCATCTGTTATAGTTTTGGAGAAAATTGTGGTCATTTCATTTATGCGCGAATGTGTTCAGATTGCTATTCTATTGCATTTGGCACATGGTGACGATTATCTCGAGAGTGCAAAGTAGCCAAATGAAACTTTTACTGGATTTCCACTTACTTTATCAAATCTCATCTCCACCACACAGGACAAGTTTGCATCAGTTATAGTTTTGGAGAAAATTGTGGTTATTTCATTTATGCGCGAATGTGTTCAGATTGCTATTCTATTGCATTTGGCACATGGTGACGATTATCTCGAGAGTGCAAAGTAGCCAAATGAAACTTTTACTGGATTTCCACTTACTTTATCAAATCTCATCTCCACCACACAGGACAAGTTTGCATCTGTTATAGTTTTGGAGAAAATTGTGGTCATTTCATTTATGCGCGAATGTGTTCAGATTGCTATTCTATTGCATTTGGCACATGGTGACGATTATCTCGAGAGTGCAAAGTAAACAAATGAAACTTTTACTGGATTTTTTCTTACTTTATCAAATCTCATCTCCATCACACAGGACAAATTTGCATCTCTTATAGTTTTGGAGAAAATTGTGGTCATTTCATTTATGCGCGAATGTGTTCAGATTGCTATTCTATTGCATTTGGCACATGGTGACGATTATCTCGAGAGTGCAAAGTAGCTAAATGAATCTTTTACTGGATTTCCACTTACTTTATCAAATCTCATCTCCACCACACAGGACAAGTTTGCATCTGTTATAGTTTTGGAGAAAATTGTGGTCATTTCATTTATGCGCGAATGTGTTCAGATTGCTATCCTATTGCATTTGGCACATGGTGACGATTATCTCGAGAGTGCAAAGTAGCCAAATGAAACTTTTACTGGATTTCCACTTACTTTATCAAATCTCATCTCCACCACACAGGTTTGCATCTGTTATAGTTTTGGAGAAAATTGTGGTCATTTCATTTATGCGCGAATGTGTTCAGATTGCTATTCTATTGCATTGGGCACATGGTGACGATTATTTCGAGAGTGCAAAGTAGCCAAATGAAACTTTTACTGGATTTCCACTTACTTTATCAAATCTCATCTCCACCACACAGGACAAGTTTGCATCTGTTATAGTTTTGGAGAAAATTGTGGTCATTTCATTTATGCGCGAATGTGTTCAGATTGCTATTCTATTGCATTTGGCACATGGTGACGATTATCTCGAGAGTGCAAAGTAGCCAAATGAAACTTTTACTGGATTTCCACTTACTTTATCAAATCTCATCTCCACCACACAGGACAAGTTTGCATCTGTTATAGTTTTGGAGAAAATTGTGGTCATTTCATTTATGCGCGAATGTGTTCAGATTGCTATTCTATTGCATTTGGCACATGGTGACGATTATCTCGAGAGTGCAAAGTAGCCAAATGAAACTTTTACTGGATTTCCACTTACTTTATCAAATCTCATCTCCACCACACAGGACAAGTTTGCATCTGTTATAGTTTTGGAGAAAATTGTGGTCATTTCATTTATGCGCGAATGTGTTCAGATTGCTATTCTATTGCATTTGGCACATGGTGACGATTATCTCGAGAGTGCAAAGTAGCCAAATGAAACTTTTACTGGATTTCCACTTACTTTATCAAATCTCATCTCCACCACACAGGACAAGTTTGCATCTGTTATAGTTTTGGAGAAAATTGTGGTCATTTCATTTATGCGGGAATGTGTTCAGATTGCTATTCTATTGCATTTGGCACATGGTGACGATTATCTCGAGAGTGCAAAGTAGCCAAATGAAACTTTTACTGGATTTCCACTTACTTTATCAAATCTCATCTCCACCACACAGGACAAGTTTGCATCTGTTATAGTTTTGGAGAAAATTGTGGTCATTTCATTTAGGCGCGAATGTGTTCAGATTGCTATTCTATTGCATTTGGCACATGGTGACGATTATCTCGAGAGTGCAAAGTAGCCAAATGAAACTTTTACTGGATTTCCACTTACTTTATCAAATCTCATCTCCACCACACAGGACAAGTTTGCATCTGTTATAGTTTTGGAGAAAATTGTGGTCATTTCATTTATGCGCGAATGTGTTCAAATTGCTATTCTATTGCATTTGGCACATGGTGACGATTATCTCGAGAGTGCAAAGTAGCCAAATGAAACTTTTACTGGATTTCCACTTACTTTATCAAATCTCATCTCCACCACACAGGACAAGTTTGCATCTGTTATAGTTTTGGAGAAAATTGTGGTCATTTCATTTATGCGCGAATGTGTTCAGATTGCTATTCTATTGCATTTGGCACATGGTGACGATTATCTCGAGAGTGCAAAGTAAACAAATGAAACTTTTACTGGATTTTTTCTTACTTTATCAAATCTCATCTCCATCACACAGGACAAGTTTGCATCTGTTATAGTTTTGGAGAAAATTGTGGTCATTTCATTTATGCGCGAATGTGTTCAGATTGCTATTCTATTGCATTTGGCACATGGTGACGATTATCTCGAGAGTGCAAAGTAGCCAAATGAAACTTTTACTGGATTTCCACTTACTTTATCAAATCTCATCTCCACCACACAGGACAAGTTTGCATCTGTTATAGTTTTGGAGAAAATTGTGGTCATTTCATTTATGCGCGAATGTGTTCAGATTGCTATTCTATTGCATTTGGCACATGGTGACGATTATCTCGAGAGTGCAAAGTAGCCAAATGAAACTTTTACTGGATTTCCACTTACTTTATCAAATCTCATCTCCACCACACAGGACAAGTTTGCATCTGTTATAGTTTTGGAGAAAATTGTGGTCATTTCATTTATGCGGGAATGTGTTCAGATTGCTATTCTATTGCATTTGGCACATGGTGACGATTATCTCGAGAGTGCAAAGTAGCCAAATGAAACTTTTACTGGATTTCCACTTACTTTATCAAATCTCATCTCCACCACACAGGACAAGTTTGCATCTGTTATAGTTTTGGAGAAAATTGTGGTCATTTCATTTATGCGCGAATGTGTTCAGATTGCTATTCTATTGCATTTGGCACATGGTGACGATTATCTCGAGAGTGCAAAGTAGCCAAATGAAACTTTTACTGGATTTCCACTTACTTTATCAAATCTCATCTCCACCACACAGGACAAGTTTGCATCTGTTATAGTTTTGGAGAAAATTGTGGTCATTTCATTTATGCGCGAATGTGTTCAGATTGCTATTCTATTGCATTTGGCACATGGTGACGATTATCTCGAGAGTGCAAAGTAAACAAATGAAACTTTTACTGGATTTTTTCTTACTTTATCAAATCTCATCTCCATCACACAGGACAAGTTTGCATCTGTTATAGTTTTGGAGAAAATTGTGGTCATTTCATTTATGCGCGAATGTGTTCAGATTGCTATTCTATTGCATTTGGCACATGGTGACGATTATCTCGAGAGTGCAAAGTAGCCAAATGAATCTTTTACTGGATTTCCACTTACTTTATCAAATCTCATCTCCACCACACAGGACAAGTTTGCATCTGTTATAGTTTTGGAGAAAATTGTGGTCATTTCATTTATGCGCGAATGTGTTCAGATTGCTATCCTATTGCATTTGGCACATGGTGACGATTATCTCGAGAGTGCAAAGTAGCCAAATGAAACTTTTACTGGATTTCCACTTACTTTATCAAATCTCATCTCCACCACACAGGACAGGTTTGCATCTGTTATAGTTTTGGAGAAAATTGTGGTCATTTCATTTATGCGCGAATGTGTTCAGATTGCTATTCTATTGCATTTGGCACATGGTGACGATTATCTCGAGAGTGCAAAGTAGCCAAATGAAACTTTTACTGGATTTCCACTTACTTTATCAAATCTCATCTCCACCACACAGGACAAGTTTGCATCTGTTATAGTTTTGGAGAAAATTGTGGTCATTTCATTTATGCGCGAATGTGTTCAGATTGCTATTCTATTGCATTTGGCACATGGTGACGATTATCTCGAGAGTGCAAAGTAGCCAAATGAAACTTTTACTGGATTTCCACTGACTTTATCAAATCTCATCTCCACCACACAGGACAAGTTTGCATCTGTTATGGTTTTGGAGAAAATTGTGGTCATTTCATTTATGCGCGAATGTGTTCAGATTGCTATTCTATTGCATTTGGCACATGGTGACGATTATCTCGAGAGTGCAAAGTAGCCAAATGAAACTTTTACTGGATTTCCACTTACTTTATCAAATCTCATCTCCACCACACAGGACAAGTTTGCATCTGTTATAGTTTTGGAGAAAATTGTGGTCATTTCATTTATGCGCGAATGTGTTCAGATTGCTATTCTATTGCATTTGGCACATGGTGACGATTATCTCGAGAGTGCAAAGTAGCCAAATGAAACTTTTACTGGATTTCCACTTACTTTATCAAATCTCATCTCCACCACACAGGACAAGTTTGCATCTGTTATAGTTTTGGAGAAAATTGTGGTCATTTCATTTATGCGCGAATGTGTTCAGATTGCTATTCTATTGCATTTGGCACATGGTGACGATTATCTCGAGAGTGCAAAGTAGCCAAATGAAACTTTTACTGGATTTCCACTTACTTTATCAAATCTCATCTCCACCACACAGGACAAGTTTGCATCTGTTATGGTTTTGGAGAAAATTGTGGTCATTTCATTTATGCGCGAATGTGTTCAGATTGCTATTCTATTGCATTTGGCACATGGTGACGATTATCTCGAGAGTGCAAAGTAGCCAAATGAAACTTTTACTGGATTTCCACTTACTTTATCAAATCTCATCTCCACCACACAGGACAAGTTTGCATCTGTTATAGTTTTGGAGAAAATTGTGGTCATTTCATTTATGCGCGAATGTGTTCAGATTGCTATTCTATTGCATTTGGCACATGGTGACGATTATCTCGAGAGTGCAAAGTAGCCAAATGAAACTTTTACTGGATTTTCACTTACTTTATCAAATCTCATCTCCACCACACAGGACAAGTTTGCATCTGTTATAGTTTTGGAGAAAATTGTGGTCATTTCATTTATGCGCGAATGTGTTCAGATTGATATTCTATTGCATTTGGCACATGGTGACGATTATCTCGAGAGTGCAAAGTAGCCAAATGAAACTTTTACTGGATTTCCACTTACTTTATCAAATCTCATCTCCACCACACAGGACAAGTTTGCATCTGTTATAGTTTTGGAGAAAATTGTGGTCATTTCATTTATGCGCGAATGTGTTCAGATTGCTATTCTATTGCATTTGGCACATGGTGACGATTATCTCGAGAGTGCAAAGTAAACAAATGAAACTTTTACTGGATTTTTTCTTACTTTATCAAATCTCATCTCCATCACACAGGACAAGTTTGCATCTGTTATAGTTTTGGAGAAAATTGTGGTCATTTCATTTATGCGCGAATGTGTTCAGATTGCTATTCTATTGCATTTGGCACATGGTGACGATTATCTCGAGAGTGCAAAGTAGCCAAATGAAACTTTTACTGGATTTCCACTTACTTTATCAAATCTCATCTCCACCACACAGGACAAGTTTGCATCTGTTATAGTTTTGGAGAAAATTGTGGTCATTTCATTTATGCGCGAATGTGTTCAGATTGCTATCCTATTGCATTTGGCACATGGTGACGATTATCTCGAGAGTGCAAAGTAGCCAAATGAAACTTTTACTGGATTTCCACTTACTTTATCAAATCTCATCTCCACCACACAGGTTTGCATCTATTATAGTATTGGAGAAAATTGTGGTCATTTCATTTATGCGCGAATGTGTTCAGATTGCTATTCTATTGCATTTGGCACATGGTGACGATTATTTCGAGAGTGCAAAGTAGCCAAATGAAACTTTTACTGGATTTCCACTTACTTTATCAAATCTCATCTCCACCACACAGGACAAGTTTGCATCTGTTATAGTTTTGGAGAAAATTGTGGTCATTTCATTTATGCGCGAATGTGTTCAGATTGCTATTCTATTGCATTTGGCACATGGTGACGATTATCTCGAGAGTGCAAAGTAGCCAAATGAAACTTTTACTGGATTTCCACTTACTTTATCAAATCTCATCTCCACCACACAGGACAAGTTTGCATCTGTTATAGTTTTGGAGAAAATTGTGGTCATTTCATTTATGCGCGAATGTGTTCAGATTGCTATTCTATTGCATTTGGCACATGGTGACGATTATCTCGAGAGTGCAAAGTAGCCAAATGAAACTTTTACTGGATTTCCACTTACTTTATCAAATCTCATCTCCACCACACAGGACAAGTTTGCATCTGTTATAGTTTTGGAGAAAATTGTGGTCATTTCATTTATGCGCGAATGTGTTCAGATTGCTATTCTATTGCATTTGGCACATGGTGACGATTATCTCGAGAGTGCAAAGTAGCCAAATGAAACTTTTACTGGATTTCCACTTACTTTATCAAATCTCATCTCCACCACACAGGACAAGTTTGCATCTGTTATAGTTTTGGAGAAAATTGCGGTCATTTCATTTATGCGCGAATGTGTTCAGATTGCTATTCTATTGCATTTGGCACATGGTGACGATTATCTCGAGAGTGCAAAGTAGCCAAATGAAACTTTTACTGGATTTCCACTGACTTTATCAAATCTCATCTCCACCACACAGGACAAGTTTGCATCTGTTATGGTTTTGGAGAAAATTGTGGTCATTTCATTTATGCGCGAATGTGTTCAGATTGCTATTCTATTGCATTTGGCACATGGTGACGATTATATCGAGAGTGCAAAGTAGCCAAATGAAACTTTTACTGGATTTCCACTTACTTTATCAAATCTCATCTCCACCACACAGGACAAGTTTGCATCTGTTATAGTTTTGGAGAAAATTGTGGTCATTTCATTTATGCGCGAATGTGTTCAGATTGCTATTCTATTGCATTTGGCACATGGTGACGATTATCTCGAGAGTGCAAAGTAGCCAAATGAAACTTTTACTGGATCTCCACTTACTTTATCAAATCTCATCTCCACCACACAGGACAAGTTTGCATCTGTTATAGTTTTGGAGAAAATTGTGGTCATTTCATTTATGCGCGAATGTGTTCGGATTGCTATTCTATTGCATTTGGCACATGGTGACGATTATCTCGAGAGTGCAAAGTAGCCAAATGAAACTTTTACTGGATTTCCACTGACTTTATCAAATCTCATCTCCACCACACAAGACAAGTTTGCATCTGTTATGGTTTTGGAGAAAATTGTGGTCATTTCACTTATGCGCGAATGTGTTCAGATTGCTTTTCTATTGCATTTGGCACATGGTGACGATTATATCGAGAGTGCAAAGTAGCCAAATGAAACTTTTACTGGATTTCCACTTACTTTATCAAATCTCATCTCCACCACACAGGACAAGTTTGCATCTGTTATAGTTTTGGAGAAAATTGTGGTCATTTCATTTATGCGCGAATGTGTTCAGATTTCTATTCTATTGCATTTGGCACATGGTGACGATTATATCGAGAGTGCAAAGTAGCCAAATGAAACTTTTACTGGATCTCCACTTACTTTATCAAATCTCATCTCCACCACACAGGACAAGTTTGCATCTGTTATAGTTTTGGAGAAAATTGTGGTCATTTCATTTATGCGCGAATGTGTTCAGATTGCTATTCTATTGCATTTGGCACATGGTGACGATTATGTCGAGAGTGCAAAGTAGCCAAATGAAACTTTTACTGGATTTCCACTTACTTTATCAAATCTCATCTCCACCACACAGGACAAGTTTGCATCTGTTATAGTTTTAGAGAAAATTGTGGTCATTTCATTTATGCGCGAATGTGTTCAGATTGCTATTCTATTGCATTTGGCACATGGTGACGATTATCTCGAGAGTGCAAAGTAGCCAAATGAAACTTTTACTGGATTTCCACTTACTTTATCAAATCTCATCTCCACCACACAGGACAAGTTTGCATCTGTTATAGTTTTGGAGAAAATTGTGGTCATTTCATTTATGCGCGAATGTGTTCAGATTGCTATTCTATTGCATTTGGCACATGGTGACGATTATCTCGAGAGTGCAAAGTAGCCAAATGAAACTTACTGGATTTCCACTTACTTTATAAAATCTCATCTCCACCACACAGGACAAGTTTGCATCTGTTATAGTTTTGGAGAAAATTGTGGTCATTTCATTTATGCGCGAATGTGTTCAGATTGCTATTCTTTTGCATTTGGCACATGGTGACGATTATCTCGAGAGTGCAAAGTAGCCAAATGAAACTTTTACTGGATTTCCACTTACTTTATCAAATCTCATCTCCACCACACAGGACAAGTTTGCATCTGTTATGGTTTTGGAGAAAATTGTGGTCATTTCATTTATGCGCGAATGTGTTCAGATTGCTATTCTATTGCATTTGGCACATGGTGACGATTATCTCGAGAGTGCAAAGTAGCCAAATGAAACTTACTGGATTTCCACTTACTTTATAAAATCTCATCTCCACCACACAGGACAAGTTTGCATCTGTTATAGTTTTGGAGAAAATTGTGGTCATTTCATTTATGCGCGAATGTGTTCAGATTGCTATTCTTTTGCATTTGGCACATGGTGACGATTATCTCGAGAGTGCAAAGTAGCCAAATGAAACTTTTACTGGATTTCCACTTACTTTATCAAATCTCATCTCCACCACACAGGACAAGTTTGCATCTGTTATGGTTTTGGAGAAAATTGTGGTCATTTCATTTATGCGCGAATGTGTTCAGATTGCTATTCTATTGCATTTGGCACATGGTGACGATTATCTCGAGAGTGCAAAGTAGCCAAATGAATCTTTTACTGGATTTCCACTTACTTTATCAAATCTCATCTCCACCACACAGGACAAGTTTGCATCTGTTATAGTTTTGGAGAAAATTGTGGTCATTTCATTTATGCGCGAATGTGTTCAGATTGCTATTCTATTGCATTTGGCACATGGTGACGATTATCTCGAGAGTGCAAAGTAGCCAAATGAAACTTTTACTGGATTTTCACTTACTTTATCAAATCTCATCTCCACCACACAGGACAAGTTTGCGTCTGTTATGGTTTGGAGAAAATTGTGGTCATTTCATTTATGCGCGAATGTGTTCAGATTGATATTCTATTGCATTTGGCACATGGTGACGATTATCTCGAGAGTGCAAAGTAGCCAAATGAAACTTTTACTGGAGTGCCACTTACTTTATCAAATCTCATCTCCACCACACAGGACAAGTTTGCATCTGTTATAGTTTTGGAGAAAATTGTGGTCATTTCATTTATGCGCGAATGTGTTCAGATTGCTATTCTATTGCATTTGGCACATGGTGACGATTATCTCGAGAGTGCAAAGTAGCCAAATGAAACTTTTACTGGATTTCCACTTACTTTATCAAATCTCATCTCCACCACACAGGACAAGTTTGCATCTGTTATAGTTTTGGAGAAAATTGTGGTCATTTCATTTATGCGCGAATGTGTTCAGATTGCTATTCTATTGCATTTGGCACATGGTGACGATTATCTCGAGAGTGCAAAGTAGCCAAATGAAACTTTTACTGGATTTCCACTTACTTTATCAAATCTCATCTCCACCACACAGGACACGTTTGCATCTGTTATAGTTTTGGAGAAAATTGTGGTCATTTCATTTATGCGCGAATGTGTTCAGATTGCTATTCTATTGCATTTGGCACATGGTGACGATTATCTCGAGAGTGCAAAGTAGCCAAATGAAACTTTTACTGGATTTCCACTTACTTTATCAAATCTCATCTCCACCACACAGGACAAGTTTGCATCTGTTATAGTTTTGGAGAAAATTGCGGTCATTTCATTTATGCGCGAATGTGTTCAGATTGCTATTCTATTGCATTTGGCACATGGTGACGATTATCTCGAGAGTGCAAAGTAGCCAAATGAAACTTTTACTGGATTTCCACTGACTTTATCAAATCTCATCTCCACCACACAGGACAAGTTTGCATCTGTTATGGTTTTGGAGAAAATTGTGGTCATTTCATTTATGCGCGAATGTGTTCAGATTGCTATTCTATTGCATTTGGCACATGGTGACGATTATATCGAGAGTGCAAAGTAGCCAAATGAAACTTTTACTGGATTTCCACTTACTTTATCAAATCTCATCTCCACCACACAGGACAAGTTTGCATCTGTTATAGTTTTGGAGAAAATTGTGGTCATTTAATTTATGCGCGAATGTGTTCAGATTGCTATTCTATTGCATTTGGCACATGGTGACGATTATCTCGAGAGTGCAAAGTAGCCAAATGAAACTTTTACTGGATTTCCACTTACTTTATCAAATCTCATCTCCACCACACAGGACAAGTTTGCATCTGTTATAGTTTTGGAGAAAATTGTGGTCATTTCATTTATGCGCGAATGTGTTCAGATTGCTATTCTATTGCATTTGGCACATGGTGACGATTATCTCGAGAGTGCAAAGTAGCCAAATGAAACTTACTGGATTTCCACTTACTTTATCAAATCTCATCTCCACCACACAGGACAAGTTTGCATCTGTTATAGTTTTGGAGAAAATTGTGGTCATTTCATTTATGCGCGAATGTGTTCAGATTGCTATTCTATTGCATTTGGCACATGGTGACGAATATCTCGAGAGTGCAAAGTAGCCAAATGAAACTTTTACTGGATTTCCACTTACTTTATCAAATCTCATCTCCACCACACAGGACAAGTTTGCATCTGTTATAGTTTTGGAGAAAATTGTGGTCATTTCATTTATGCGCGAATGTGTTCAGATTGCTATTCTATTGCATTTGGCACATGGTGACGATTATCTCGAGAGTGCAAAGTAGCCAAATGAAACTTTTACTGGATTTCTACTTACTTTATCAAATCTCATCTCCACCACACAGGACAAGTTTGCATCTGTTATAGTTTTGGAGAAAATTGTGGTCATTTCATTTATGCGCGAATGTGTTCAGATTGCTATTCTATTGCATTTGGCACATGGTGACGATTATCTCGAGAGTGCAAAGTAGCCAAATGAAACTTTTACTGGATTTCCACTTACTTTATCAAATCTCATCTCCACCACACAGGACAAGTTTGCATCTGTTATAGTTTTTGAGAAAATTGTGGTCATTTCATTTATGCGCGAATGTGTTCAGATTGCTATTCTATTGCATTTGGCACATGGTGACGATTATCTCGAGAGTGCAAAGTAGCCAAATGAAACTTTTACTGGATTTCCACTTACTTTATCAAATCTCATCTCCACCACACAGGACAAGTTTGCATCTGTTATGGTTTTGGAGAAAATTGTGGTCATTTCATTTATGCGCGAATGTGTTCAGATTGTTATTCTATTGCATTTGGCACATGGTGACGATTATCTCGAGAGTGCAAAGTAGCCAAATGAAACTTTTACTGGATTTCCACTTACTTTATCAAATCTCATCTCCACCACACAGGACAAGTTTGCATCTGTTATGGTTTTGGAGAAAATTGTGGTCATTTCATTTATGCGCGAATGTGTTCAGATTGCTATTCTATTGCATTTGGCACATGGTGACGATTATCTCGAGAGTGCAAAGTAGCCAAATGAAACTTTTACTGGATTTCCACTTACTTTATCAAATCTCATCTCCACCACACAGGACAAGTTTGCATCTGTTATAGTTTTGGAGAAAATTGTGGTCATTTCATTTATGCGCGAATGTGTTCAGATTGCTATTCTATTGCATTTGGCACATGGTGACGATTATCTCGAGAGTGCAAAGTAGCCAAATGAAACTTTTACTGGATTTCCACTTACTTTATCAAATCTCATCTCCACCACACAGGACAAGTTTGCATCTGTTATAGTTTTGGAGAAAATTGTGGTCATTTCATTTATGCGCGAATGTGTTCAGATTGCTATTCTATTGCATTTGGCACATGGTGACGATTATCTCGAGAGTGCAAAGTAGCCAAATGAAACTTTTACTGGATTTCCACTTACTTTATCAAATCTCATCTCCACCACACAGGACAAGTTTGCATCTGTTATAGTTTTGAAGAAAATTGTGGTCATTTCATTTATGCGCGAATGTGTTCAGATTGTTATTCTATTGCATTTGGCACATGGTGACGATTATCTCGAGAGTGCAAAGTAGCCAAATGAAACTTTTACTGGATTTTCACTTACTTTATCAAATCTCATCTCCACCACACAGGACAAGTTTGCATCTGTTATGGTTTTGGAGAAAATTGTGGTCATTTCATTTATGCGCGAATGTGTTCAGATGGCTATTCTATTGCATTTGGCACATGGTGACGATTATCTCGAGAGTGCAAAGTAGCCAAATGAAACTTTTACTGGATTTCCACTTACTTTATCAAATCTCATCTCCACCACACAGGACAAGTTTGCATCTGTTATAGTTTTGGAGAAAATTGTGGTCATTTCATTTATGCGCGAATGTGTTCAGCTTGCTATTCTATTGCATTTGGCACATGGTGACGATTATCTCGAGAGTGCAAAGTAGCCAAATGAAACTTACTGGATTTCCACTTACTTTATCAAATCTCATCTCCACCACACAGGACAAGTTTGCATCTGTTATAGTTTTGGAGAAAATTGTGGTCATTTCATTTATGCGCGAATGTGTTCAGATTGCTATTCTATTGCATTTGGCACATGGTGACGATTATCTCGAGAGTGCAAAGTAGCCAAATGAAACTTTTACTGGATTTCCACTTACTTTATCAAATCTCATCTCCACCACACAGGACAAGTTTGCATCTGTTATGGTTTTGGAGAAAATTGTGGTCATTTTATTTATGCGCGAATGTGTTCAGATTGTTATTCTATTGCATTTGGCACATGGTGACGATTATCTCGAGAGTGCAAAGTAGCCAAATGAAACTTTTACTGGATTTCCACTTACTTTATCAAATCTCATCTCCACCACACAGGACAAGTTTGCATCTGTTATGGTTTTGGAGAAAATTGTGGTCATTTCATTTATGCGCGAATGTGTTCAGATTGCTATTCTATTGCATTTGGCACATGGTGACGATTATCTCGAGAGTGCAAAGTAGCCAAATGAAACTTTTACTGAATTTCCACTTACTTTATCAAATCTCATCTCCACCACACAGGACAAGTTTGCATCTGTTATAGTTTTGGAGAAAATTGTGGTCATTTCATTTATGCGCGAATGTGTTCAGATTGCTATTCTATTGCATTTGGCACATGGTGACAATTATCTCGAGAGTGTAAAGTAGCCAAATGAAACTTTTACTGGATTTCCACTTACTTTATCAAATCTCATCTCCACCACACAGGACAAGTTTGCATCTGTTATGGTTTTGGAGAAAATTGTGCTCATTTCATTTATGCGCGAATGTGTTCAGATTGTTATTCTATTGCATTTGGCACATGGTGACGATTATCTCGAGAGTGCAAAGTAGCCAAATGAAACTTTTACTGGATTTCCACTTACTTTATCAAATCTCATCTCCACCACACAGGACAAGTTTGCATCTGTTATGGTTTTGGAGAAAATTGTGGTCATTTCATTTATGCGCGAATGTGTTCAGATTGTTATTCTATTGCATTTGGCACATGGTGACGATTATCTCGAGAGTGCAAAGTAGCCAAATGAAACTTTTACTGGATTTCCACTTACTTTATCAAATCTCATCTCCACCACACAGGACAAGTTTGCATCTGTTATGGTTTTGGAGAAAATTGTGGTCATTTCATTTATGCGCGAATGTGTTCAGATTGCTATTCTATTGCATTTGGCACATGGTGACGATTATCTCGAGAGTGCAAAGTAGCCAAATGAAACTTTTACTGAATTTCCACTTACTTTATCAAATCTCATCTCCACCACACAGGACAAGTTTGCATCTGTTATAGTTTTGGAGAAAATTGTGGTCATTTCATTTATGCGCGAATGTGTTCAGATTGCTATTCTATTGCATTTGGCACATGGTGACAATTATCTCGAGAGTGTAAAGTAGCCAAATGAAACTTTTACTGGATTTCCACTTACTTTATCAAATCTCATCTCCACCACACAGGACAAGTTTGCATCTGTTATAGTTTTGGAGAAAATTGTGGTCATTTCATTTATGCGCGAATGTGTTCAGATTGCTATTCTATTGCATTTGGCACATGGTGACGATTATCTCGAGAGTGCAAAGTAGCCAAATGAAACTTACTGGATTTCCACTTACTTTATCAAATCTCATCTCCACCACACAGGACAAGTTTGCATCTGTTATAGTTTTGGAGAAAATTGTGGTCATTTCATTTATGCGCGAATGTGTTCAGATTGCTATTCTATTGCATTTGGCACATGGTGACGATTATCTCGAGAGTGCAAAGTAGCCAAATGAAACTTTTACTGGATTTTCACTTACTTTATCAAATCTCATCTCCACCACACAGGACAAGTTTGCATCTGTTATAGTTTTGGAGAAAATTGTGGTCATTTCATTTATGCGCGAATGTGTTCAGATTGCTATTCTATTGCATTTGGCACATGGTGACGATTATCTCGAGAGTGCAAAGTAGCCAAATGAAACTTTTACTGGATTTCCACTTACTTTATCAAATCTCATCTCCACCACACAGGACAAGTTTGCATCTGTTATAGTTTTGGAGAAAATTGCGGTCATTTCATTTATGCGCGAATGTGTTCAGATTGCTATTCTATTGCATTTGGCACATGGTGACGATTATCTCGAGAGTGCAAAGTAGCCAAATGAAACTTTTACTGGATTTCCACTTACTTTATCAAATCTCATCTCCACCACACAGGACAAGTTTGCATCTGTTATAGTTTTGGAGAAAATTGTGGTCATTTCATTTATGCGCGAATGTGTTCAGATTGCTATTCTATTGCATTTGGCACATGGTGACGATTATCTCGAGAGTGCAAAGTAGCCAAATGAAACTTTTACTGGATTTCCACTTACTTTATCAAATCTCATCTCCACCACACAGGACAAGTTTGCATCTGTTATGGTTTTGGAGAAAATTGTGGTCATTTCATTTATGCGCGAATGTGTTCAGATTGTTATTCTATTGCATTTGGCACATGGTGACGATTATCTCGAGAGTGCAAAGTAGCCAAATGAAACTTTTACTGGATTTCCACTTACTTTATCAAATCTCATCTCCACCACACAGGACAAGTTTGCATCTGTTATAGTTTTGGAGAAAATTGCGGTCATTTCATTTATGCGCGAATGTGTTCAGATTGCTATTCTATTGCATTTGGCACATGGTGACGATTATCTCGAGAGTGCAAAGTAGCCAAATGAAACTTTTACTGGATTTCCACTTACTTTATCAAATCTCATCTCCACCACACAGGACAAGTTTGCATCTGTTATAGTTTTGGAGAAAATTGTGGTCATTTCATTTATGCGCGAATGTGTTCAGATTGCTATTCTATTGCATTTGGCACATGGTGACGATTATCTCGAGAGTGCAAAGTAGCCAAATGAAACTTTTACAGGATTTCCACTTACTTTATCAAATCTCATCTCCACCACACAGGACAAGTTTGCATCTGTTATGGTTTTGGAGAAAATTGTGGTCATTTCATTTATGCGCGAATGTGTTCAGATTGTTATTCTATTGCATTTGGCACATGGTGACGATTATCTCGAGAGTGAAAAGTAGCCAAATGAAACTTTTACTGGATTTCCACTTACTTTATCAAATCTCATCTCCACCACACAGGACAAGTTTGCATCTGTTATAGTTTTGGAGAAAATTGTGGTCATTTCATTTATGCGCGAATGTGTTCAGATTGCTATTCTATTGCATTTGGCACATGGTGACGATTAGCTCGAGAGTGCAAAGTAGCCAAATGAAACTTTTACTGGATTTCCACTTACTTTATCAAATCTCATCTCCACCACACAGGACAAGTTTGCATCTGTTATAGTTTTGGAGAAAATTGTGGTCATTTCATTTATGCGCGAATGTGTTCAGATTGCTATTCTATTGCATTTGGCACATGGTGACGATTATCTCGAGAGTGCAAAGTAGCCAAATGAAACTTTTACTGGATTTCCACTTACTTTATCAAATCTCATCTCCACCACACAGGACAAGTTTGCATCTGTTATAGTTTTGGAGAAAATTGCGGTCATTTCATTTATGCGCGAATGTGTTCAGATTGCTATTCTATTGCATTTGGCACATGGTGACGATTATCTCGAGAGTGTAAAGTAGCCAAATGAAACTTTTACTGGATTTCCACTTACTTTATCAAATCTCATCTCCACCACACAGGACAAGTTTGCATCTGTTATAGTTTTGGAGAAAATTGTGGTCATTTCATTTATGCGCGAATGTGTTCAGATTGCTATTCTATTGCATTTGGCACATGGTGACGATTATCTCGAGAGTGCAAAGTAGCCAAATGAAACTTTTACTGGATTTCCACTTACTTTATCAAATCTCATCTCCACCACACAGGACAAGTTTGCATCTGTTATGGTTTTGGAGAAAATTGTGGTCATTTCATTTATGCGCGAATGTGTTCAGATTGTTATTCTATTGCATTTGGCACATGGTGACGATAATCTCGAGAGTGCAAAGTAGCCAAATGAAACTTTTACTGGATTTCCACTTACTTTATCAAATCTCATCTCCACCACACAGGACAAGTTTGCATCTGTTATGGTTTTGGAGAAAATTGTGGTCATTTCATTTATGCGCGAATGTGTTCAGATTGCTATTCTATTGCATTTGGCACATGGTGACGATTATCTCGAGAGTGCAAAGGAGCCAAATGAAACTTTTACTGAATTTCCACTTACTTTATCAAATCTCATCTCCACCACACAGGACAAGTTTGCATCTGTTATAGTTTTGGAGAAAATTGTGGTCATTTCATTTATGCGCGAATGTGTTCAGATTGCTATTCTATTGCATTTGGCACATGGTGACGATTATCTCGAGAGTGCAAAGTAGCCAAATGAAACTTTTACTGGATTTCCACTTACTTTATCAAATCTCATCTCCACCACACAGGACAAGTTTGCATCTGTTATAGTTTTGGAGAAAATTGTGGTCATTTCATTTATGCGCGAATGTGTTCAGATTGCTATTCTATTGCATTTGGCACATGGTGACGATTATCTCGAGAGTGCAAAGTAGCCAAATGAAGCTTTTACTGGATTTCCACTTACTTTGTCAAATCTCATCTCCACCACACAGGACAAGTTTGCATCTGTTATAGTATTGGAGAAAATTGTGGTCATTTCATTTATGCGCGAATGTGTTCAGATTGCTATTCTATTGCATTTGGCACATGGTGACGATTATCTCGAGAGTGCAAAGTAGCCAAATGAAACTTTTACTGGATTTCCACTTACTTTATCAAATCTCATCTCCACCACACAGGACAAGTTTGCATCTGTTATAGTTTTGGAGAAAATTGTGGTCATTTCATTTATGCGCGAATGTGTTCAGATTGTTATTCTATTGCATTTGGCACATGGTGACGATTATCTCGAGAGTGCAAAGTAGCCAAATGAAACTTTTACTGGATTTTCACTTACTTTATCAAATCTCATCTCCACCACACAGGACAAGTTTGCATCTGTTATGGTTTTGGAGAAAATTGTGGTCATTTCATTTATGCGCGAATGTGTTCAGATTGCTATTCTATTGCATTTGGCACATGGTGACGATTATCTCGAGAGTGCAAAGTAGCCAAATGAAACTTTTACTGGATTTCCACTTACTTTATCAAATCTCATCTCCACCACACAGGACAAGTTTGCATCTGTTATAGTTTTGGAGAAAATTGTGGTCATTTCATTTATGCGCGAATGTGTTCAGATTGCTATTCTATTGCATTTGGCACATGGTGACGATTATCTCGAGAGTGCAAAGTAGCCAAATGAAACTTTTACTGGATTTCCACTTACTTTATCAAATCTCATCTCCACCACACAGGACAAGTTTGCATCTGTTATAGTTTTGGAGAAAATTGTGGTCATTTCATTTATGCGCGAATGTGTTCAGATTGCTATTCTATTGCATTTGGCACATGGTGACGATTATCTCGAGAGTGCAAAGTAGCCAAATGAAACTTTTACTGGATTTCCACTTACTTTATCAAATCTCATCTCCACCACACAGGACAAGTTTGCATCTGTTATAGTTTTGGATGCTATTCTATTGCATTTGGCACATGGTGACGATTATCTCAAGAGTGCAAAGTAGCCAAATGAAACTTTTACTGGATTTCCACTTACTTTATCAAATCTCATCTCCACCACACAGGACAAGTTTGCATCTGTTATAGTTTTGGAGAAAATTGTGGTCATTTCATTTATGCGCGAATGTGTTCAGATTGCTATTCTATTGCATTTGGCACATGGTGACGATTATCTCGAGAGTGCAAAGTAGCCAAATGAAACTTTTACTGGATTTCCACTTACTTTATCAAATCTCATCTCCACCACACAGGACAAGTTTGCATCTGTTATAGTTTTGGAGAAAATTGTGGTCATTTCATTTATGCGCGAATGTGTTCAGATTGCTATTCTATTGCATTTGGCACATGGTGACGATTATCTCGAGAGTGCAAAGTAGCCAAATGAAACTTTTACTGGATTTCCACTTACTTTATCAAATCTCATCTCCACCACACAGGACAAGTTTGCATCTGTTATAGTTTTGGAGAAAATTGTGGTCATTTCATTTATGCGCGAATGTGTTCAGATTGCTATTCTATTGCATTTGGCACATGGTGACGATTATCTCGAGAGTGCAAAGTAGCCAAATGAAACTTTTACTGGATTTCCACTTACTTTATCAAATCTCATCTCCACCACACAGGACAAGTTTGCATCTGTTATAGTTTTGGAGAAAATTGTGGTCATTTCATTTATGCGCGAATGTGTTCAGATTGCTATTCTATTGCATTTGGCACATGGTGACGATTATCTCGAGAGTGCAAAGTAGCCAAATGAAACTTTTACTGGATTTCCACTTACTTTATCAAATCTCATCTCCACCACACAGGACAAGTTTGCATCTGTTATAGTTTTGGAGAAAATTGTGGTCATTTCATTTTTGCGCGAATGTGTTCAGATTGCTATTCTATTGCATTTGGCACATGGTGACGATTATCTCGAGAGTGCAAAGTAGCCAAATGAAACTTTTACTGGATTTTCACTTACTTTATCAAATCTCATCTCCACCACACAGGACAAGTTTGCATCTGTTATAGTTTTGGAGAAAATTGTGGTCATTTCATTTATGCGCGAATGTGTTCAGATTGCTATTCTATTGCATTTGGCACATGGTGACGATTATCTCGAGAGTGCAAAGTAGCCAAATGAAACTTTTACTGGATTTCCACTTACTTTATCAAATCTCATCTCCACCACACAGGACAAGTTTGCATCTGTTATAGTTTTGGAGAAAATTGTGGTCATTTCATTTATGCGCGAATGTGTTCAGATTGCTATTCTATTGCATTTGGCACATGGTGACGATTATCTCGAGAGTGCAAAGTAGCCAAATGAAACTTTTACTGGATTTCCACTTACTTTATCAAATCTCATCTCCACCACACAGGACAAGTTTGCATCTGTTATAGTTTTGGAGAAAATTGCGGTCATTTCATTTATGCGCGAATGTGTTCAGATTGCTATTCTATTGCATTTGGCACATGGTGACGATTATCTCGAGAGTGCAAAGTAGCCAAATGAAACTTTTACTGGATTTCCACTTACTTTATCAAATCTCATCTCCACCACACAGGACAAGTTTGCATCTGTTATAGTTTTGGAGAAAATTGTGGTCATTTCATTTATGCGCGAATGTGTTCAGATTGCTATTCTATTGCATTTGGCACATGGTGACGATTATCTCGAGAGTGCAAAGTAGCCAAATGAAACTTTTACTGGATTTCCACTTACTTTATCAAATCTCATCTCCACCACACAGGACAAGTTTGCATCTGTTATAGTTTTGGAGAAAATTGTGGTCATTTCATTTTTGCGCGAATGTGTTCAGATTGCTATTCTATTGCATTTGGCACATGGTGACGATTATCTCGAGAGTGCAAAGTAGCCAAATGAAACTTTTACTGGATTTTCACTTACTTTATCAAATCTCATCTCCACCACACAGGACAAGTTTGCATCTGTTATAGTTTTGGAGAAAATTGTGGTCATTTCATTTATGCGCGAATGTGTTCAGATTGCTATTCTATTGCATTTGGCACATGGTGACGATTATCTCGAGAGTGCAAAGTAGCCAAATGAAACTTTTACTGGATTTCCACTTACTTTATCAAATCTCATCTCCACCACACAGGACAAGTTTGCATCTGTTATAGTTTTGGAGAAAATTGTGGTCATTTCATTTATGCGCGAATGTGTTCAGATTGCTATTCTATTGCATTTGGCACATGGTGACGATTATCTCGAGAGTGCAAAGTAGCCAAATGAAACTTTTACTGGATTTCCACTTACTTTATCAAATCTCATCTCCACCACACAGGACAAGTTTGCATCTGTTATAGTTTTGGAGAAAATTGCGGTCATTTCATTTATGCGCGAATGTGTTCAGATTGCTATTCTATTGCATTTGGCACATGGTGACGATTATCTCGAGAGTGCAAAGTAGCCAAATGAAACTTTTACTGGATTTCCACTTACTTTATCAAATCTCATCTCCACCACACAGGACAAGTTTGCATCTGTTATAGTTTTGGAGAAAATTGTGGTCATTTCATTTATGCGCGAATGTGTTCAGATTGCTATTCTATTGCATTTGGCACATGGTGACGATTATCTCGAGAGTGCAAAGTAGCCAAATGAAACTTTTACTGGATTTCCACTTACTTTATCAAATCTCATCTCCACCACACAGGACAAGTTTGCATCTGTTATAGTTTTGGAGAAAATTGTGGTCATTTCATTTATGCGCGAATGTGTTCAGATTGCTATTCTATTGCATTTGGCACATGGTGACGATTATCTCGAGAGTGCAAAGTAGCCAAATGAAACTTTTACTGGATTTCCACTTACTTTATCAAATCTCATCTCCACCACACAGGACAAGTTTGCATCTGTTATAGTTTTGGAGAAAATTGTGGTCATTTCATTTATGCGCGAATGTGTTCAGATTGCTATTCTATTGCATTTGGCACATGGTGACGATTATCTCGAGAGTGCAAAGTAGCCAAATGAAACTTTTACTGGATTTCCACTTACTTTATCAAATCTCATCTCCACCACACAGGACAAGTTTGCATCTGTTATAGTTTTGGAGAAAATTGTGGTCATTTCATTTATGCGCGAATGTGTTCAGATTGCTATTCTATTGCATTTGGCACATGGTGACGATTATCTCGAGAGTGCAAAGTAGCCAAATGAAACTTTTACTGGATTTCCACTTACTTTATCAAATCTCATCTCCACCACACAGGACAAGTTTGCATCTGTTATAGTTTTGGAGAAAATTGTGGTCATTTCATTTATGCGCGAATGTGTTCAGATTGCTATTCTATTGCATTTGGCACATGGTGACGATTATCTCGAGAGTGCAAAGTAGCCAAATGAAACTTTTACTGGATTTCCACTTACTTTATCAAATCTCATCTCCACCACACAGGACAAGTTTGCATCTGTTATAGTTTTGGAGAAAATTGTGGTCATTTCATTTATGCGCGAATGTGTTCAGATTGCTATTCTATTGCATTTGGCACATGGTGACGATTATCTCGAGAGTGCAAAGTAGCCAAATGAAACTTTTACTGGATTTCCACTTACTTTATCAAATCTCATCTCCACCACACAGGACAAGTTTGCATCTGTTATAGTTTTGGAGAAAATTGTGGTCATTTCATTTATGCGCGAATGTGTTCAGATTGCTATTCTATTGCATTTGGCACATGGTGACGATTATCTCGAGAGTGCAAAGTAGCCAAATGAAACTTTTACTGGATTTCCACTTACTTTATCAAATCTCATCTCCACCACACAGGACAAGTTTGCATCTGTTATAGTTTTGGAGAAAATTGTGGTCATTTCATTTATGCGCGAATGTGTTCAGATTGCTATTCTATTGCATTTGGCACATGGTGACGATTATCTCGAGAGTGCAAAGTAGCCAAATGAAACTTTTACTGGATTTCCACTTACTTTATCAAATCTCATCTCCACCACACAGGACAAGTTTGCATCTGTTATAGTTTTGGAGAAAATTGTGGTCATTTCATTTATGCGCGAATGTGTTCAGATTGCTATTCTATTGCATTTGGCACATGGTGACGATTATCTCGAGAGTGCAAAGTAGCCAAATGAAACTTTTACTGGATTTCCACTTACTTTATCAAATCTCATCTCCACCACACAGGACAAGTTTGCATCTGTTATAGTTTTGGAGAAAATTGTGGTCATTTCATTTATGCGCGAATGTGTTCAGATTGCTATTCTATTGCATTTGGCACATGGTGACGATTATCTCGAGAGTGCAAAGTAGCCAAATGAAACTTTTACTGGATTTCCACTTACTTTATCAAATCTCATCTCCACCACACAGGACAAGTTTGCATCTGTTATAGTTTTGGAGAAAATTGTGGTCATTTCATTTATGCGCGAATGTGTTCAGATTGCTATTCTATTGCATTTGGCACATGGTGACGATTATCTCGAGAGTGCAAAGTAGCCAAATGAAACTTTTACTGGATTTCCACTTACTTTATCAAATCTCATCTCCACCACACAGGACAAGTTTGCATCTGTTATAGTTTTGGAGAAAATTGTGGTCATTTCATTTATGCGCGAATGTGTTCAGATTGCTATTCTATTGCATTTGGCACATGGTGACGATTATCTCGAGAGTGCAAAGTAGCCAAATGAAACTTTTACTGGATTTCCACTTACTTTATCAAATCTCATCTCCACCACACAGGACAAGTTTGCATCTGTTATAGTTTTGGAGAAAATTGTGGTCATTTCCTTTATGCGCGAATGTGTTCAGATTGCTATTCTATTGCATTTGGCACATGGTGACGATTATCTCGAGAGTGCAAAGTAGCCAAATGAAACTTTTACTGGATTTCCACTTACTTTATCAAATCTCATCTCCACCACACAGGACAAGTTTGCATCTGTTATAGTTTTGGAGAAAATTGTGGTCATTTCATTTATGCGCGAATGTGTTCAGATTGCTATTCTATTGCATTTGGCACATGGTGACGATTATCTCGAGAGTGCAAAGTAGCCAAATGAAACTTTTACTGGATTTCCACTTACTTTATCAAATCTCATCTCCACCACACAGGACAAGTTTGCATCTGTTATAGTTTTGGAGAAAATTGTGGTCATTTCATTTATGCGCGAATGTGTTCAGATTGCTATTCTATTGCATTTGGTACATGGTGACGATTATCTCGAGAGTGCAAAGTAGCCAAATGAAACTTTTACTGGATTTCCACTTACTTTATCAAATCTCATCTCCACCACACAGGACAAGTTTGCATCTGTTATAGTTTTGGAGAAAATTGTGGTCATTTCATTTATGCGCGAATGTGTTCAGATTGCTATTCTATTGCATTTGGTACATGGTGACGATTATCTCGAGAGTGCAAAGTAGCCAAATGAAACTTTTACTGGATTTCCACTTACTTTATCAAATCTCATCTCCACCACACAGGACAAGTTTGCATCTGTTATAGTTTTGGAGAAAATTGTGGTCATTTCATTTATGCGCGAATGTGTTCAGATTGCTATTCTATTGCATTTGGCACATGGTGACGATTATCTCGAGAGTGCAAAGTAGCCAAATGAAACTTTTACTGGATTTCCACTTACTTTATCAAATCTCATCTCCACCACACAGGACAAGTTTGCATCTGTTATAGTTTTGGAGAAAATTGTGGTCATTTCATTTATGCGCGAATGTGTTCAGATTGATATTCTATTGCATTTGGCACATGGTGACGATTATCTCGAAAGTGCAAAGTAGCCAAATGAAACTTTTACTGGATTTCCACTTAACTTTATCAAATCTCATCTCCACCACACAGGACAAGTTTGCATCTGTTATAGTTTGGAGAAAATTGTGGTCATTTCATTTA
>NW_027445247.1:0-70341 GCF_048569485.1 Anomaloglossus baeobatrachus
TACTGTCTTTTGTTTTCGTTTGGCCATGTTGTGTGCGCACTCACTAGGATTATGTGAATTAATGTAGAGGCAGGTTCACATTTCTCTGTGTTGGTGTAGTGGTAGGCTCTTTGCTTGAGCTGCGAGAGGTTGTGGGTTTGACTCTGAGGCAAGGCCCATGGACTTTTTATGGCTGCATGTTATTGCCTAGTCCAATGGACTGTGTTGCCTATGAGTTTCCATTGGATTGATAAGCCAGGTACTGTCTTTTGCTTTTGTTTAGCCATGTTGTGTGCGCAGTCGGTAGGATTATGTGAATTAATGTAGAATCAGTTTCCAACTTCTCTGTGTTGGTTTAGTGGTAGGCTCTTTGCTTGTTCTCCAAGAGGTTGTGGGTTCAACTCTGAGGCAACGCCCATGAACTTTGTATGGCTGCATGTATTTGCCTAGTCTAATGGACTGTGTTGCCTATGAGTTTCCATTGGATTGATAGGCCAGATAATGTCTTTTGCATTTGTTTCGCCATGTTGTGTGCACAGTCACTAGGATTATGTGAACTAATGTAAACTCAGTTTCCAACTTGTCTGTGTTGTTGTAGTGGTAGGCTCTTTGCTTGGGATGCGAGAAATTGTGGGTTTGACTCTGAGGCAAAGCCCATGGACTTTGTATGGCTGCATGTAATTGTTTAGTCCAATGGACTGTGTTGCCTATGAGTTTCCATTGGCTTGATAGGCCAGGTAATGTCTTTTGCTTTTGTTTGGCCATGTTGTGTGCGCAGTCGCTAGGAATATGTAAATTAATGTAGACGCAGCTTCCTACTTTTTTGTGTTGGTGTAGTTGTAAGTTCTTTGCTTGTTCTGCCAGAGGTTGTGGGTTTGACTCTGAGGCAAGGCCCATGGACTTTGTATGGCTGCATGTAATTGCCTAGTCCAATGGACTATGTTGTATATGAGTTTCCATTGGATTGATAGGCCAGGGACTGTCTTTTGCTTTTGTTTGGCCATGTTGTGTGCACAGTCACTAGGATTATGTGAACTAATGTAAACTCTGTACCAACTTCTCTGTGTTGGTGTAGTGGTAGGCTCTTTGCTTGGGCTACAAGAGGTTGTGGGTTCGACTCTGAGGCAAGGCCCATGGACTTTGTATGGCTGCATGTAATTGCCTAGTCCAATTGATTGCTTTGCCTATGAGTTTCTATTGGATTTATAGGCCAGGTAATGTCTTTTGCTTTTGTTTGGCCATGTTGTGTGCGCAGTCACTAGGATTATGTGAATTAATGTAGAATCAGTTTTCCACTTCTCTGTGTTGGTGTATTTGTAGGCTCTTTGCTTGGGCTACAAGAGGTTGTGGGTTCGACTCTGGGGCAAGGCCCATGGGCTTTGTATGGCTGCATGTATTTGCCTAGTCTAATGGACTGTGTTGCCTATGAGTTTCCATTGGATTGATAGGCCAGGTATTTTCTTTTGTTTGGCCATGTTGTGTGCGCAGTCGGTAGGATTATGTGAATTAATGTAGAATCAGTTTCCCACTTCTCTGTGTTGGTGTAGTGGTAGGCTCTTTGCTTGGCTGCGAGAGGTTGTGGGTTTGACTCTGAGGCAAGGCCCATGGACTTTGTATGTCTCCATGTAATTGTCTAGTCCAATGGACTGTGTTGCCTATGAGTTTCTATTGGATTTATAGGCCAGGTACTGTCTTTTGCTTTTGTTTGGCCATGTTGTGTGCGCAGTCACTAGGATTATGTGAATTAATGTAGAGTCAGGTTCACATTTCTCTGTGTTGGTGTAGTTGTAGGCTCTTTGCTAGAGCTGCGAGAGGTTGTGAGTTCAACTTTGAGGCAAGGCCCATGGACTTTGTATGGCTGCATGTTATTGCCTAGTCCAATGGACTATGTTACCTATGAGTTTCAATTGGAATGATAGGCCAGGTACTGTCTTTTGCTTTTGTTTGGCCATGTTGTGTGCGCAGTCACTAGGATTATGTGAATTAATGTAGAGTCATTCACCTAATTCTCTGTGTTGGTGTAGTGGTAGTCTCTTTGCTTAAGCTGCGAGAGGTTGTGGGTTCGACTCTGAGGCAAGGCCCATGGAGTTTGTATGGCTGCATGTAATCGCCTAGTTCAATTGACTGTGTTGCCTATGAGTTCCCATCGGATTGATAGGCCAGGTACTGTCTTTTGCTTTTGTTTGGCCATGTTGTGTGCGCAGTCACTAGGATTATGTGAACTAATGTAAACTCAGATTCCAACTTCTCTGTGTTGGTGTAGTGGTAGGCTCTTTGCTTGGGCTGCGAGAAATTGTGGGTTCGACTCCGAGGCAAGGCCCATGGAGTTTGTATGGCTGCATGTAATCGCCTAGTTCAATTGACTGTGTTGCCTATGAGTTTCCATTGGCTTGATAGGCTAGGTAATGTCTTCTGCTTTTGTTTGGCCATGTTGTGTGCGCAGTCACTAGGATTATGTGAATTAATGTAGACGCAGCTTCCTACTTCTTTGTGTTTTTGTAGTTGTAGGCTCTTTGCTTGTTCTGCCAGAGGTTGTGGGTTTGACTCTGAGGCAAGGCCCATGGACTTTGTATGGCTGCATGTAATTGCCTAGTCCAATGGACTATGTTGCCTATGAGTTTCCATTGGATTGATAGGCCAGGTACTGCCTTTTGCTTTTGTTTGACCATGTTGTGTGCGCAGTCACTAGGGTTATGGGAATTAATGTAGAGTCAGTTTCCCACTTCTCTGTGTTGGTGTAGTGGTAGGCTCTTTGCTTGGGCTGCGAGAGGTTGTGGGTTCGACTCTAATGCAAGGCTCATGGACTTTGATTGGCTGCATGTAATTGCTTAGTCCAATGGACTGTGTTGCCTATGAGTTTCTATTGGATTGATAGGCCAGTTACTGTCTTTTGTTTTCGTTTGGCCATGTTGTGTGCGCAGTCACTAGGATTATGTGAAATAATGTAGAGTCAGGTTTACATTTCTCTGTGTTGGTGTAGTGGTAGGCTCTTTGCTTGAGCTGCGAGAGGTTGTGAGTTCGACTTTGAGGCAAGGCCCATGGACTTTGTATGGCTGCATGTAATTGCCTAGTCCAATTGATTGCTTTGCCTATGAGTTTCTATTGGATTGATAGGCCAGGTACTGTCTTTTTCTTTTGTTTGGCAATGTTGTGTGCGCAGTCACTAGGATTATGTGAATTAATGTAGAGTCATTCACCTACTTCTCTGTGTTGGTGTAGTGGTAGTCTCTTTGCTTAAGCTGCAAGAGGTTGTGGGTTCGACTCTGAGGCAAGGCCCCTGGAGTTTGTATGGCTGCATGTAATTGCCTATTTCAATTAACTGTTTTGCCTATGAGTTCCCATTGGATTGATAGGCCAGGTACTGTCTTTTGCTTTTGTTTGGCCATGTTGTGTGCGCAGTCACTAGGATTATGTGAACTAATGTAAACTCAGTTTCCAACTTCTCTGTCTTGGTGTAGTGGTAGGCTCTTTGCTTGGGCTGCGAGAAATTGTGGGTTTGACTCTGAGGCAAAGCCCATGGACTTTATATGGCTGCGTGTAATTGCCTAGTCCAATGGACTGTGTTGCCTATGAGTTTCCATTGGATTGATTGGCCAGGTATTATCTTTTGTTTGGTTATGTTGTGTGCGCAGTCGGTAGGATTATGTGAATTAATGTAGAATCAGTTTCCCAGTTCTCTGTGTTGCTGTAGTGGAAGGCTCTTTGCTTAGCTGCAAGAGGTTGTGGGTTTGACTCTGAGGCAAGGCCCATGGAGTTTGTATGGCTGCATGTAATTGCCTAGTTCAATTAACTGTGTTGCCTATGAGTTCCCATTGGATTGATAGGCCAGGTACTGTCTTTTGCTTTTGTTTGGCCATGTTGTGTGCGCAGTCACTAGGATTATGTGAATTAATGTAGACGCAGCTTCCTACTTCTTTGTGTTGGTGAAGTTGTAGGCTCTTTGCTTGTTCTGCCAGAGATTGTGGGTATGACTCTGAGGCAAGGCCCATGGACTTTGTATGGCTGCATGTAATTGCGTAGTCCATTGGACTATGTTGTCTATGAGTTTCCATTGGATTGATAGGCCAGGGACTGTCTTTTGTTTTCGTTTGGTCATGTTGTGTGCGCAGTCACTAGGATTATGTGAATTAATGTAGAGTCATTCTCTTCTCTGTATTGGTGTAGTGGTAGGCTCTTTCCTTGGGTTACAAGAAGTTGTGGGTTTGACTTTGAGGCAAAGCCCATGGACTTTGTATGGTTGAATGTAATTGCCTAGTCCAATGGACTGTGTTGCCTATGAGTTTTCATTGAATGAATAGGCCAGGTATTGTCTTTTGTTTGGCCATGTTGTGTGGGTGATAACACATAGCCCAGCCTCGTCTCATCACAACGTGCAGTGGAGGACTATGACGAGGAGGAAGATGAAGACATGGAGCAACTCTCCGGCCAAATTGAGGATATGACATGCATACCAGTCATATGCTCAGTTCAGCGTGGCTGGCCAGAGGACAGGGTAGATGAGGAGGAGGAGAAGGAGGAGGACAGCATGTTCAGTCATCGTGTTGGTCTGGATACTGAAGTGATGGCTGTTAAGAGTCTGGCGCACATGGATGACTTTATGGTAAGCTGCCTGTCTCGTGACCCTCGCGTTAAGAACATCTTGGCCGACAATCATTACTGGTTGGTAACACTGTTAGACCCACGCTACAAGGAGAACTTTATGTCTCTTATTCCCGAGGCGGAGAGGTCAGCCAAAATGCAGCAGTTCCGGAAGGCCATAGTCACGGAAGTAGGCAAAGCATTCCCTTCACAAAACGCTAGCGTCATAATTGTAACACTATTAGTTAAAAGAAAGGGATAAAATGTAAAAAAAAACAAAATAAGGCATGACTTTTTTTTAACATCACATTTATTTTTTTTAGATTTAACCAAAGAATGTGCACATTTGTTATAATAAACAAGTGAAAAATGTTGAAAATCAGTCATCCAAAGGTGTGTAAAAAAAATATATACATATATGGTACCAATAAAAATGTCACTTTGTCTTGCAAAGAATGCAGCCCCCCAAATTATTTTTTTCCTCTGTGCGGCCCATACACCCAGCCGAGTTTGAGACCCCCTGCCTTACACTATATAGATATTATGTTCATTTCCCATCTATCTTGCTCAGGAGAGCATCTCCCTCCCCCGGCACCAAGAGCAGCTCATACTGAATTGTTACATTGACTAGTAACACTGCACACAGAAATGCACCTTAATATTCCACTGTTAACCCTTTCCTCCCAGCAGTAACACACAACTCCTCACCTTGATATCATGGTGATTTATGGTCAGAATGACTTCAATGCGATCAGTGATTTCTATTCTAGCTCTGCTCACATAGATTTTATATCCACACTCAACTATAGGCCGTTCTTCATATTTTGGGGGCTTTTAGTCAGATATACTAGTTTGTGCCTGTATAGTATTGGTGTAGATGGGAGTGTAGGGCATGGGTTACATGGCACTGTGGTGGGATACTGATGGGAGGTATTGGTGCTGTGTTTGATGCTTCTACTGGGTATTTTCCTACAAATACTGGAACAGCTCACTGCTTAGAATGATCCTTCCCAGCTCTATAATATATTATATATACCCCACAATGCAGGCTCACACACACATTTGTCTCAAGTGTGTTGTAGGGACACAGATACAGTCTTGGTCATGTGACTAAAGGCTACTTTACACACTGCGATATCGGTCCCGATATCGCTAGTGTGGGTACCCGCCCCCATCTGTTGCGCGACACGGGTAAATCGCTGCCCATGCCGCACAACACCGACCAGACCCGTCACACATACTTACCTGCCCGGCGACGTCGCTGTGACCGGCGAACCGCCTCCTTTCTAAGGGGGCGGTCCGTGCGGCGTCACAGCGACGTCACTGAGCGACCGCCCAATAGCAGCGGAGGGGCGGAGATGAGTGGCCGGAACATCCCGCCCACCTCCTTCCTTCCTCATAGCGGCTGGGAGGCAGGTAAGGAGAGGTTCCTCGTTTCTGCGGTGTCACACGGAGTGATGTGTGCTGCCGCAGGAGCGACGAACTACATCGTTACTGCTGCAGTAACGATAATCGAGAATGGAGACCCATGTCACCGATGAGCGATTTTGCACGTTTTTGCAACGATGCAAAATCGCTCATCGGTGTCACACGCAGCAACATCGCTAATGCGGCCGGATGTGCGTCACAAATTCCGTGACCCCAACGACTCCGCATTAGCGATGTCGCAGCGTGTAAAGCCCCCTTTAGTGGGAGTGGTGTACAGGGTCTTAGCAGTAAAGAGTATTCCATATTTCTGCCAGATACCCACAGAGATATTGAAATCTGAAAAAAGAGACTTCTGCTCATTGAAGGTAAGAACTGCTCACATAGCGTTCAACTCCACAGCAAACGAGTGCTCTAGCACTGGCATCTCAGCAGGGATATTCCCCTACTACACATGTGTGTCTGGGTCGCTGTGACAGTTTACAGGACATAACTCAGGGCACCTAGACAAAAGGCAGAGGGACTACTTTCTATTTCTGGTGTAGAGCTTAGTACAATATATATATATATACAATTACATGTGACACATGTACCTTGTATTACCATTATTCGCTGTATATGAACCCCTTTTCTCCGGGCATTATTTGTCTATAGCATTTTTCACGAACCTGAGGCAACTGAGAACCCTTCAGTGAAGGAATTCCACTAACCCTCACAATACCAACCAGGGGCCTCCCTGCAGTAACTCAGGTAGTTGTACCCATTCTCTTTCCGCATTCTATGTGTTCTTCTTCTTTCTTCTTTTTTTTCTTTTTTCTTCTTTTTATTTCTATCATGTAGTTCAGGGGTTTATAGATATATGTCCTGCATCTCATATTTCCTTTAGTGGTGCTTCTTACCCATTCTCATATCATTTACCCTAGTATTTCATGATCCTGAGGCGACTGAGAACCCTTTAATAAAGGAATCCTTTTTCACCTGAATTGTCAAGTGATACTTACCAGTGACTATCACGTAATGTTACAGGTAGTTCCATTTTCTTCCTCTTCTTTCTCTCCTTTCTTCTTTGTCACACGGTCCATTGTGTTATAGCCCACGTGTCATGATAACACTTGTACCATCTTTTCATTTAGATTCCACCTACAATTATTTACCGATTCCAGTTCTGGAATAGGCTTTCATCATCTACTCACTAGAATTCTCAAGTGCATAAGGTACTGAGACATATACATGTTCACACCATTATAAAGAACAAAGTATAAACATTGAGGTTTTTCTCACACCCATGTTCCTGTGTTCTTTGATATGATATGTGTTCATTTCCTTCACTATATAGGATTGCAAGTTTTCCATTTGTACCTTAATGGCAATGACGCTATACAATTGAACACATATCATCCTGTTATCCATATAGGTGTGTATTTACCTGCTTGACTATTTTTGGTTGTTTGATCCAGAATGTTTCTCCAGATAGGTCATGTGGAAATTTTCTTTCCTCAGTACAAATGTTTTCACTATGGCTTTGGAAAAATTTTTTGTATGTGCCTCATGGTCATTTGACCCATTGTACTCTCAAGTAGCAATATATTGTACTGTTATGTTGTACTATGTACTAATTACGTGTTTATATGGTTTTGTAACCCTTTATGATCTTAGATAACTTTATCCTTGATAAAGACCTAAAAACAAGGTCGAAACGTTGGATGAATTATCCTTTTGCACAAATAAAGAATTTTCAGCATTCCAAGAGTTCTTTTCTTACGTTATTAATCACTATAGTGTGCCAGAGCTATTTCTTTTGAATTGACTCTTATTTTTTCTGAGCACCTGCTATATACACAGTGAGCCAGACATATTCAATTTTCATTCAGAAGGCAGAGGGAAGCCTTAGCAGCTGAGCATATATCTTTGCTTGTGAGCATTAGAACAGGCCGGCGATTACAGGGTAACATGAAAAATGTCCAGCTTGCATTATGACTAGAACATGACAATATCCTTTTAAGTACTAACCTATGATGCGTTCCTAAGCAGTTGATGTTATATGTTCTACATTTCATTTTCTGCATACTTTACAAGTAGTAGAATTTGCTTTGATATAGGCAACTGGATTTTCACAATGAAAAGGCAAAGGATAACGCCCGAAAAAGACGCCATACATTATGTCAGTGCCATCACTGACAAACCTGGATTGACCATGAAATACGGTATGGAGAGCTGTTGTCATCGTATTAGATAGATAAGAATGATTATATGTATTGTAGAAATGTCTCCTATCATGTTCCCTAATTTTTTATTATGTCCACATCCTGGTCCCCATCTTGGACATCATAACAAACGTGCACTTTTTTGTTTAATTTACACATTGGACCATAGGAAAAATGACACTACAGCTACAGAGGTGACCGTCTGATAGCCCAGCTCGACTATCCATCTCTACTGAAGACCCTTTCAGCTTTTTGAGAGTTGGGTGGAGGACATCATCTCTGAAAATAGGGTCCCACAGCTGCACCCCATCAGTGTGAGCAGGACTCTTAGGACTCTTAGAAGAGTCAATGCTCTGAGACCATGGGGGGCGCTTAGCCCCCTCTCTTCATCACTGAGGATGATTTCATTTTTCAGGGATTAGAGAGGGTGGTCCTTGTGGTGGACTGCAGGTATGGAGAGCTGTTGTCATCGTATTAAATAGATAAGAATGATTATATGTATTGTAGAAATGTCTCCTATCATGTTCCCTAATTTTTTATTATGTCCACATCCTGGTCCCCATCTTGGACATCATAACAAACGTGCACTTTTTTGTTTAATTTACACATTGGACCATAGGAAAAATGACACTACAGCTACAGAGGTGACCGTCTGATAGCCCAGCTCGACTATCCATCTCTACTGAAGACCCTTTCAGCTATTTGAGAGTTGGGTGGAGAACATCATCTCTGAAAATAGGGTCCCACAGCTGCACCCCATCAGTGTGAGCAGGACTCTTAGGACTCTTAGAAGAGTTAATGCTCTGAGACCATGGAGGGCGCTTAGCCCCCTCTCTTCGTCACTGAGGATGATTTCACTTTTCAGGGAATAGAGAGGGTGGTCCTTGTGGTGGACTGCAGGTATGGAGAGCTGTTGTCATCGTATTAGATAGATAAGAATGATTATATGTATTGTAGAAATGTCTCCTATCATGTTCCCTATTTTTTTATTATGTCCACATCCTGGTCCCCATCTTGGACATCATAACAAACGTGCACTTTTTTGTTTAATTTACACATTGGACCATAGGAAAAATGACACTACAGCTACAGAGGTGACCGTCTGATAGCCCAGCTCGACTATCCATCTCTACTGAAGACCCTTTCAGCTTTTTGAGAGTTGGGTGGAGGACATCATCTCTGAAAATAGGGTCCCACAGCTGCACCCCATCAGTGTGAGCAGGAATCTTAGGACTCTTAGAAGAGTCAATGCTCTGAGACCATGGGGGGCGCTTAGCCCCCTCTCTTCGTCACTGAGGATGATTTCATTTTTCAGGGATTAGAGAGAGTGGTCCTTGTGGTGGACTGCAGGTATGGAGAGCTGTTGTGATCGTATTAGATAGATAAGAATGATTATATGTATTGTAGAAATGTCTCCTATCATGTTCCCTAATTTTTTATTATGTCCACATCCTGGTCCCCATCTTGGACATCATAACAAACGTGCACTTTTTTGTTTAATTTACACATTGGACCATAGGAAAAATGACACTACAGCTACAGAGGTGACCGTCTGATAGCCCAGCTCGACTATCCATCTCTACTGAAGACCCTATCAGCTTTTTGAGAGTTGGGTGGAGGACATCATCTCTGAAAATAGGGTCCCACAGCTGCACCCCATCAGTGTAAGCAGGACTCTTAGGACTCTTAGAAGAGTCAATGCTCTAAAACCATGGGGGGCGCTTAGCCCCCTCTCTTCGTCCCTGAGGATGATTTCATTTTTCAGGGATTAGAGAGGGTGGTCATTGTGGTGGACTGCAGGTATGGAGAGCTGTTGTCATCGTATTAGATAGATAAGAATGATTATATGTATTGTAGAAATGTCTCCTATCATGTTCCCTAATTTCTTATTATGTCCACATCCTGGTCCCCATCTTGGACATCATAACAAACGTGCACTTTTTTGTTTAATTTACACATTGGACCATAGGAAAAATGACACTACAGCTACAGAGGTGACCGTCTGATAGCCCAGCTCGACTATCCATCTCTACTGAAGACCCTTTCAGCTTTTTGAGAGTTGGGTGGAGGACATCATCTCTGAAAATAGGGTCCCACAGCTTCACCCCATCAGTGTGAGCAGGACTCTTAGGACTCTTAGAAGAGTCAATGCTCTGGTACCATGGGGGGCGCTTGGCCCCCTCTCTTCGTCACTGAGGATGATTTCATTTTTCAGGGATTAGAGAGGGTGGTCCTTGTGGTGGACTGCAGGTATGGAGAGCTGTTGTCATCGTATTAGATAGATAAGAATGATTATATGTATTGTAGAAATGTCTCCTATCATGTTCCCTAATTTTTTATTATGTCCACATCCTGGTCCCCATCTTGGACATCATAACAAACGTGCACTTTTTTGTTTAATTTACACATTGGACCATAGGAAAAATGACACTACAGCTACAGAGGTGACCGTCTGATAGCCCAGCTCGACTATCCATCTCTACTGAAGACCCTTTCAGCTTTTTGAGAGTTGGGTGGAGGACATCATCTCTGAAAATAGGGTCCCACAGCTGCACCCCATCAGTGTGAGCAGGACTCTTAGGACTCTTAGAAGAGTTAATGCTCTGAGACCATGGGGGCGCTTAGCCCCCTCTCTTCGTCACTGAGGATGATTTCATTTTTCAAGGATTAGAGAGGGTGGTCCTTGTGGTGGACTGCAGGTATGGAGAGCTGTTGTCATCGTATTAGATAGATAAGAATGATTATATGTATTGTAGAAATGTCTCCTATCATGTTCCCTAATTTTTTATTATGTCCACATCCTGGTCCCCATCTTGGACATCATAACAAACGTGCACTTTTTTGTTTAATTTACACATTGGACCATAGGGAAAATGACACTACAGCTACAGAGGTGACCGTCTGATAGCCCAGCTCGACTATCCATCTCTACTGAAGACCCTTTCAGCTTTTTGAGAGTTGGGTGGAGGACATCATCTCTGAAAATATGGTCCCACAGCTGCACCCCATCAGTGTGAGCAGGACTCTTAGGACTCTTAGAAGAGTCAATGCTCTGAGACCATTGGGGGCACTTAGCCCCCTCTCTTCATCACTGAGGATGATTTCATTTTTCAGGGATTAGAGAGGGTGGTCCTTGTGGTGGACTGCAGATATGGAGAGCTGTTATCATCGTATTAGATAGATAAGAATGATTATATGTATTGTAGAAATGTCTCCTATCATGTTCCCTAATTTTTTATTATGTCCACATCCTGGTCCCCATCTTGGACATCATAACAAACGGGCACTTTTTTGTTTAATTTACACATTGGACCATAGGAAAAATTACACTACAGCTACAGAGGTGACCGACTGATAGCCCAGCTCGACTATCCATCTCTACTGAAGACCCTTTCAGCTTTTTGAGAGTTGGGTGGAGGACATCATCTCTGAAAATAGGGTCCCACAGCTGCACCCCATCAGTGTGAGCAGGACTCTTAGGACTCTTAGAAGAGTTAATGCTCTGAGACCATGGGGGGCGCTTAGCCCCCTCTCTTCGTCACTGAGGATGATTTCATTTTTCAGGGATTAGAGAGGGTGGTCCTTGTGGTGGACTGCAGGTATGGAGAGCTGTTGTCATCGTATTAAATAGATAAGAATGATTATATGTATTGTAGAAATGTCTCCTATCATGTTCCCTAATTTTTTATTATGTCCACATCCTGGTCCCCATCTTGGACATCATAACAAACGTGCACTTTTTTGTTTAATTTACACATTGGACCATAGGAAAAATGACACTACAGCTACAGAGGTGACCGTCTGATAGCCCAGCTCGACTATCCATCTCTACTGAAGACCCTTTCAGTTTTTTGAGAGTTGGGTGGAGAACATCATCTCTGAAAATAGGGTCCCACAGCTGCACCCCATCAGTGTGAGCAGGACTCTTAGGACTCTTAGAAGAGTCAATGCTCTGAGACCATGGGGGGCGCTTAGCCCCCTCTCTTCGTCACTGAGGATGATTTCACTTTTCAGGGAATAGAGAGGGTGGTCCTTGTGGTGGACTGCAGGTATGGAGAGCTGTTGTCATCGTATTAGATAGATAAGAATGATTATATGTATTGTAGAAATGTCTCCTATCATGTTCCCTATTTTTTTATTATGTCCACATCCTGGTCCCCATCTTGGAAATCATAACAAACGTGCACTTTTTTGTTTAATTTACACATTGGACCATAGGAAAAATGACACTACAGCTACAGAGGTGACCGTCTGATAGCCCAGCTCGACTATCCATCTCTACTGAAGACCCTTTCAGCTTTTTGAGAGTTGGGTGGAGGACATCATCTCTGAAAATAGGGTCCCACAGCTGCACCCCATCAGTGTGAGCAGGAATCTTAGGACTCTTAGAAGAGTCAATGCTCTGAGACCATGGGGGGCGCTTAGCCCCCTCTCTTCGTCACTGAGGATGATTTCATTTTTCAGGGATTAGAGAGAGTGGTCCTTGTGGTGGACTGCAGGTATGGAGAGCTGTTGTGATCGTATTAGATAGATAAGAATGATTATATGTATTGTAGAAATGTCTCCTATCATGTTCCCTAATTTTTTATTATGTCCACATCCTGGTCCCCATCTTGAACATCATAACAAACGTGCACTTTTTTGTTTAATTTACACATTGGACCATAGGAAAAATGACACTACAGCTACAGAGGTGACCGTCTGATAGCCCAGCTCGACTATCCATCTCTACTGAAGACCCTTTCAGCTTTTTGAGAGTTGGGTGGAGGACATCATCTCTGAAAATAGGGTCCCACAGCTGCACCCCATCAGTGTAAGCAGGACTCTTAGGACTCTTAGAAGAGTCAATGCTCTAAAACCATGGGGGGCGCTTAGCCCCCTCTCTTCGTCCCTGAGGATGATTTCATTTTTCAGGGATTAGAGAGGGTGGTCCTTGTGGTGGACTGCAGGTATGGAGAGCTGTTGTCATCGTATTAGATAGATAAGAATGATTATATGTATTGTAGAAATGTCTCCTATCATGTTCCCTAATTTCTTATTATGTCCACATCCTGGTCCCCATCTTGGACATCATAACAAACGTGCACTTTTTTGTTTAATTTACACATTGGACCATAGGAAAAATGACACTACAGCTACAGAGGTGACCGTCTGATAGCCCAGCTCGACTATCCATCTCTACTGAAGACCCTTTCAGCTTTTTGAGAGTTGGGTGGAGGACATCATCTCTGAAAATAGGGTCCCACAGCTTCACCCCATCAATGTGAGCAGGACTCTTAGGACTCTTAGAAGAGTCAATGCTCTGGTACCATGGGGGGCGCTTGGCCCCCTCTCTTCGTCACTGAGGATGATTTCATTTTTCAGGGATTAGAGAGGGTGGTCCTTGTGGTGGACTGCAGGTATGGAGAGCTGTTGTCATTGTATTAGATAGATAAGAATGATTATATGTATTGTAGAAATGTCTCCTATCATGTTCCCTAATTTTTTATTATGTCCACATCCTGGTCCCCATCTTGGACATCATAACAAACGTGCACTTTTTTGTTTAATTTACACATTGGACCATAGGAAAAATGACACTACAGCTACAGAGGTGACCGTCTGATAGCCCAGCTCGACTATCCATCTCTACTGAAGACCCTTTCAGCTTTTTGAGAGTTGGGTGGAGGACATCATCTCTGAAAATAGGGTCCCACAGCTGCACCCCATCAGTGTGAGCAGGACTCTTAGGACTCTTAGAAAAGTCAATGCTCTGAGACCATTGGGGGCACTTAGCCCCCTCTCTTCGTCACTGAGGATGATTTCATTTTTCAGGGATTAGAAAGGGTGGTCCTTGTGGTGGACTGCAGGTATGGAGAGCTGTTATCATCGTATTAGATAGATAAGAATGATTATATGTATTGTAGAAATGTCTCCTATCATGTTCCCTAATTTTTTATTATGTCCACATTTTGGTCCCCATCTTGGACATCATAACAAACGTGCACTTTTTTGTTTAATTTACACATTGGACCATAGGAAAAATGACACTACAGCTACAGAGGTGACCGTCTGATAGCCCAGCTCGACAATCCATCTCTACTGAAGACCCTTTCAGCTTTTTGAGAGTTGGGTGGAGGACATCATCTCTGAAAATAGGGTCCCACAGCTGCACCCCATCAGTGTGAGCAGGACTCTTAGGACTCTTAGAAGAGTCAATGCTCTGAGACCATGGGGGGCGCTTAGCCCCCTCTCTTCGTCACTGAGGATGATTTCATTTTTCAGGGATTAGAGAGGGTGGTCCTTGTGGTGGACTGCAGGTATGGAGAGCTGTTGTCATCGTATTAGATAGATAAGAATGATTATATGTATTGTAGAAATGTCTCCTATCATGTTCCCTAATTTTTTATTATGTCCACATCCTGGTCCCCATCTTGGACATCATAACAAACGTGCACTTTTTTGTTTAATTTACACATTGGACCATAGGAAAAATGACACTACAGCTACAGAGGTGACCGTCTGATAGCCCAGCTCGACTATCCATCTCTACTGAAGACCCTTTCAGCTTTTTGAGAGTTGGGTGGAGGACATCATCTCTGAAAATAGGGTCCCACAGCTGCACCCCATCAGTGTGAGCAGGACTCTTAGGACTCTTAGAAGAGTTAATGCTCTGAGACCATGGGGGCGCTTAGCCCCCTCTCTTCGTCACTGAGGATGATTTCATTTTTCAGGGATTAGAGAGGGTGGTCCTTGTGGTGGACTGTAGGTATGGAGAGCTGTTGTCATCGTATTAGATAGATAAGAATGATTATATGTATTGTAGAAATGTCTCCTATCATGTTCCCTAATTTTTTATTATGTCCACATCCTGGTCCCCATCTTGGACATCATAACAAACGTGCACTTTTTTGTTTAATTTACACATTGGACCATAGAAAAAATGACACTACAGCTACAGAGGTGACCGTCTGATAGCCCAGCTCGACTATCCATCTCTACTGAAGACCCTTTCAGCTTTTTGAGAGTTGGGTGGAGGACATCATCTCTGAAAATAGGGTCCCACAGCTGCACCCCATCAGTGTGAGCAGGACTCTTAGGACTCTTAGAAGAGTCAATGCTCTGAGACCATTGGGGGCACTTAGCCCCCTCTCTTCATCACTGAGGATGATTTCATTTTTCAGGGATTAGAGAGGGTGGTCCTTGTGGTGGACTGCAGATATGGAGAGCTGTTATCATCGTATTAGATAGATAAGAATGATTATATGTATTGTAGAAATGTCTCCTATCAATTTCCCTAATTTTTTATTATGTCCACATCCTGGTCCCCATCTTGGACATCATAACAAACGTGCACTTTTTTTGTTTAATTTACACATTGGACCATAGGAAAAATGACACTACAGCTACAGAGGTGACCGTCTGATAGCCCAGCTCGACTATCCATCTCTACTGAAGAACCTTTCAGCTTTTTGAGAGTTGGGTGGAGGACATCATCTCTGAAAATAGGGTCCCACAGCTGCACCCCATCAGTGTGAGCAGGACTCTTAGGACTCTTAGAAGAGTCAATGCTCTGAGACCATGGGGGCGCTTAGCCCCCTCTCTTCGTCACTGAGGATGATTTCATTTTTCAGGGATTAGAGAGGGTGGTCCTTGTAGTGGACTGCAGGTATGGAGAGCTGTTGTCATCGTATTAAATAGATAAGAATGATTATATGTATTGTAGAAATGTCTCCTATCATGTTCCCTAATTTTTTATTATGTCCACATCCTGGTCCCCATCTTGGACATCATAACAAACGTGCACTTTTTTGTTTAATTTACACATTGGACCATAGGAAAAATGACACTACAGCTACAGAGGTGACCGTCTGATAGCCCAGCTCGACTATCCATCTCTACTGAAGACCCTTTCAGCTTTTTGAGAGTTGGGTGGAGAACATCATCTTTGAAAATAGGGTCCCACAGCTGCACCCCATCAGTGTGAGCAGGACTCTTAGGACTCTTAGAAGAGTCAATGCTCTGAGACCATGGGGGGCGCTTAGCCCCCTCTCCTCGTCACTGAGGATGATTTCACTTTTCAGGGAATAGAGAGGGTGGTCCTTGTGGTGGACTGCAGGTATGGAGAGCTGTTGTCATCGTATTAGATAGATAAGAATGATTATATGTATTGCAGAAATGTCTCCTATCATGTTCCCTATTTTTTTATTATGTCCACATCCTGGTCCCCATCTTGGAAATCATAACAAACGTGCACTTTTTTGTTTAATTTACAAATTGGACCATAGGAAAAATGACACTACAGCTACAGAGGTGACCGTCTGATAGCCCAGCTCGACTATCCATCTCTACTGAAGACCCTTTCAGCTTTTTGAGAGTTGGGTGGAGGACATCATCTCTGAAAATAGGGTCCCACAGCTGCACCCCATCAGTGTGAGCAGGAATCTTAGGACTCTTAGAAGAGTCAATGCTCTGAGACCATGGGGGGCGCTTAGCCCCCTCTCTTCGTCACTGAGGATGATTTCATTTTTCAGTGATTAGAGAGAGTGGTCCTTGTGGTGGACTGCAGGTATGGAGAGCTGTTGTGATCGTATTAGATAGATAAGAATGATTATATGTATTGTAGAAATGTCTCCTATCATGTTCCCTAATTTTTTATTATGTCCACATCCTGGTCCCCATCTTGGACATCATAACAAACGTGCACTTTTTTGTTTAATTTACACATTGGACCATAGGAAAAATGACACTACAGCTACAGAGGTGACCGTCTGATAGCCCAGCTCGACTATCCATCTCTACTGAAGACCCTTTCAGCTTTTTGAGAGTTGGGTGGAGGACATCATCTCTGAAAATAGGGTCCCACAGCTGCACCCCATCAGTGTGAGCAGGACTCTTAGGACTCTTAGAAGAGTTAATGCTCTGAGACCATGGGGGCGCTTAGCCCCCTCTCTTCGTCACTGAGGATGATTTCATTTTTCAGGGATTAGAGAGGGTGGTCCTTGTGGTGGACTGCAGGTATGGAGAGCTGTTGTCATCGTATTAGATAGATAAGAATGATTATATGTATTGTAGAAATGTCTCCTATCATGTTCCCTAATTTTTTATTATGTCCACATCCTGGTCCCCATCTTGGACATCATAACAAACGTGCACTTTTTTGTTTAATTTACACATTGGACCATAGGAAAAATGACACTACAGCTACAGAGGTGACCGTCTGATAGCCCAGCTCGACTATCCATCTCTACTGAAGACCCTTTCAGCATTTTGAGATTTGGGTGGAGGACATCATCTCTGAAAATAGGGTCCCACAGCTGCACCCCATCAGTGTGAGCAGGACTCTTAGGACTCTTAGAAGAGTCAATGCTCTGAGACCATTGGGGGCACTTAGCCCCCTCTCTTCGTCACTGAGGATGATTTCATTTTTCAGGGATTAGAGAGGGTGGTCCTTGTGGTGGACTGCAGTTATGGAGAGCTGTTATCATCGTATTAGATAGATAAGAATGATTATATGTATTGTAGAAATGTCTCCTATCATGTTCCCTAATTTTTTATTATGTCCACATCCTGGTCCCCATCTTGGACATCATAACAAACGTGCACTTTTTTGTTTAATTTACACATTGGACCATAGGAAAAATGACACTACAGCTACAGAGGTGACCGTCTGATAGCCCAGCTCGACTATCCATCTCTACTGAAGACCCTTTCAGCTTTTTGAGAGTTGGGTGGAGGACATCATCTCTGAAAATAGGGTCCCACAGCTTCACCCCATCAGTGTGAGCAGGACTCTTAGGACTCTTAGAAGAGTCAATGCTCTGGTACCATGGGGGGCGCTTGGCCCCCTCTCTTCGTCACTGAGGATGATTTCATTTTTCAGGGATTAGAGAGCGTGGTCCTTGTGGTGGACTGCAGGTATGGAGAGCTGTTGTCATCGTATTAGATAGATAAGAATGATTATATGTATTGTAGAAATGTCTCCTATCATGTTCCCTAATTTTTTATTATGTCCACATCCTGGTCCCCATCTTGGACATCATAACAAACGTGCACTTTTTTGTTTAATTTACACATTGGACCATAGGAAAAATAACACTACAGCTACAGAGGTGACCGTCTGATAGCCCAGCTCGACTATCCATCTCTACTGAAGACCCCTTCAGCTTTTTGAGAGTTGGGTGGAGGACATCATCTCTGAAAATAGGGTCCCACAGCTGCACCCCATCAGTGTGAGCAGGACTCTTAGGACTCTTAGAAGAGTTAATGCTCTGAGACCATGGGGGCGCTTAGCCCCCTCTCTTCGTCACTGAGGATGATTTCATTTTTCAGGGATTAGAGAGGGTGGTCCTTGTGGTGGACTGCAGGTATGGAGAGCTGTTGTCATCGTATTAGATAGATAAGAATGATTATATGTATTGTAGAAATGTCTCCTATCATGTTCCCTAATTTTTTATTATGTCCATTTTTCCTATGGTCCAATGTGTAAATTAAACAAAAAAGTGCACGTTTGTTATGATGTCCAAGATGGGGACCAGGATGTGGACATAATAAAAAATTAGGGAACATGATAGGAGACATTTCTACAATACATATAATCATTCTTATCTATCTAATACGATGACAACAGCTCTCCATACCTGCAGTCCACCACAAGGACCACCCTCTCTAATCCCTGAAAAATGAAATCATCCTCAGTGACGAAGAGAGGGGGCTAAGCGCCCCCCATGGTCTCAGAGCATTGACTCTTCCAAGAGTCCTAAGAGTCCTGCTCACACTGATGGGGTGCAGCTGTGGGACCCTATTTTCAGAGATGATGTCCTCCACCCAACTCTCAAAAAGCTGAAAGGGTCTTCAGTAGAGATGGATAGTCGAGCTGGGCTATCAGACGGTCACCTCTGTAGCTGTAGTGTCATTTTTCCTATGGTCCAATGTGTAAATTAAACAAAAAAGTGCACGTTTGTTATGATGTCCAAGATGGGGACCAGGATGTGGACATAATAAAAAATTAGGGAACATGATAGGAGACATTTCTACAATACACATAATCATTGTTATCTATCTAATACGATGATAACAGCTCTCCATACCTGCAGTCCACCACAAGGACCACCCTCTCTAATCCCTGAAAAATGAAATCATCCTCAGTGACGAAGAGAGGGGGCTAACCGCCCCCATGGTCTCAGAGCATTAACTCTTCTAAGAGTCCTAAGAGTCCTGCTCACACTGATGGGGTGCAGCTGTGGGACCCTATTTTCAGAGATGATGTCCTCCACCCAACTCTCAAAAAGCTGAAAGGGTCTTCAGTAGAGATGGATAGTCGAGCTGGGCTATCAGACGGTCACCTCTGTAGCTGTAGTGTCATTTTTCCTATGGTCCAATGTGTAAATTAAACAAAAAAGTGCACGTTTGTTATGATGTTCAAGATGGGGACCAGGATGTGGACATAATAAAAAATTAGGGAACATGATAGGAGACATTTCTACAATACATATAATCATTCTTATCTATCTAATACGATCACAACAGCTCTCCATACCTGCAGTCCACCACAAGGACCACTATCTCTAATCCCTGAAAAATGAAATCATCCTCAGTGACGAAGAGAGGGGGCTAAGCGCCCCCCATGGTCTCAGAGCATTGACTCTTCTAAGAGTCCTAAGATTCCTGCTCACACTGATGGGGTGCAGCTGTGGGACCCTATTTTCAGAGATGATGTCCTCCACCCAACTCTCAAAAAGCTGAAAGGGTCTTCAGTAGAGATGGATAGTCGAGCTGGGCTATCAGACGGTCACCTCTGTAGCTGTAGTGTCATTTTTCCTATGGTCCAATGTGTAAATTAAACAAAAAAGTGCACGTTTGTTATGATTTCCAAGATGGGGACCAGGATGTGGACATAATAAAAAAATAGGGAACATGATAGGAGACATTTCTACAATACATATAATCATTCTTATCTATCTAATACGATGACAACAGCTTTCCATACCTGCAGTCCACCACAAGGACCACCCTCTCTATTCCCTGAAAAGTGAAATCATCCTCAGTGACGAAGAGAGGGGGCTAAGCGCCCCCCATGGTCTCAGAGCATTGACTCTTCTAAGAGTCCTAAGAGTCCTGCTCACACTGATGGGGTGCAGCTGTGGGACCCTATTTTCAGAGATGATGTTCTCCACCCAACTCTCAAAAAGCTGAAAGGGTCCTCAGTAGAGATGGATAGTCGAGCTGGGCTATCAGACGGTCACCTCTGTAGCTGTAGTGTCATTTTTCCTATGGTCCAATGTGTAAATTAAACAAAAAAGTGCACGTTTGTTATGATGTCCAAGATGGGGACCAGGATGTGGACATAATAAAAAATTAGGGAACATGATAGGAGACATTTCTACAATACATATAATCATTCTTATCTATTTAATACGATGACAACAGCTCTCCATACCTGCAGTCCACCACAAGGACCACCCTCTCTAATCCCTGAAAAATGAAATCATCCTCAGTGACGAAGAGAGGGGGCTAAGCGCCCCCCATGGTCTCAGAGCATTGACTCTTCTAAGAGTCCTAAGAGTCCTGCTTACACTGATGGGGTGCAGCTGTGGGACCCTATTTTAAGAGATGATGTCCTCCACCCAACTCTCAAAAAGCTGAAAGGGTCTTCAGTAGAGATGGATAGTCGAGCTGGGCTATCAGACGGTCACCTCTGTAGCTGTAGTGTCATTTTTCCTATGGTCCAATGTGTAAATTAAACAAAAAAGTGCACGTTTGTTATGATGTCCAAGATGGGGACCAGGATGTGGACATAATAAAAAATTAGGGAACATGATAGGAGACATTTCTACAATACATATAATCATTCTTATCTATCTAATACGATCACAACAGCTCTCCATACCTGCAGTCCACCACAAGGACCACCCTCTCTAATCCCTGAAAAATGAAATCATCCTCAGTGACGAAGAGAGGGGGCTAAGCGCCCCCATGGTCTCAGAGCATTAACTCTTCTAAGAGTCCTAAGAGTCCTGCTCACACTGATGGGGTGCAGCTGTGGGACCCTATTTTCAGAGATGATGTCCTCCACCCAACTCTCAAAAAGCTGAAAGGGTCTTCAGTAGAGATGGATAGTCGAGCTGGGCTATCAGACGGTCACCTCTGTAGCTGTAGTGTCATTTTTCCTATGGTCCAATGTGTAAATTAAACAAAAAAGTGCACGTTTGTTATGATGTCCAAGATGGGGACCAGGATGTGGACATAATAAAAAATTAGGGAACATGATAGGAGACATTTCTACAATACATATAATCATTCTTATCTATCTAATACGATGACAACAGCTCTCCATACCTGCAGTCCATCACAAGGACCACCCTCTCTAATCCCTGAAAAATGAAATCATCCTCAGTGACGAAGAGAGGGGGCTAAGCGCCCCCATGGTCTCAGAGCATTAACTCTTCTAAGAGTCCTAAGAGTCCTGCTCACACTGATGGGGTGCAGCTGTGGGACCCTATTTTCAGAGATGATGTCCTCCACCCAACTCTCAAAAAGCTGAAAGGGTCTTCAGTAGAGATGGATAGTCGAGCTGGGCTATCAGACGGTCACCTCTGTAGCTGTAGTGTCATTTTTCCTATGGTCCAATGTGTAAATTAAACAAAAAAGTGCACGTTTGTTATGATGTCCAAGATGGGGACCAGGATGTGGACATAATAAAAAATTAGGGAACATGATAGGAGACATTTCTACAATACATATAATCATTCTTATCTATCTAATACGATGACAACAGCTCTCCATACCTGCAGTCCACCACAAGGACCACCCTCTCTAATCCCTGAAAAATGAAATCATCCTCAGGGACGAAGAGAGGGGGCTAAGCTCCCCCATGGTTTTAGAGCATTGACTCTTCTAAGAGTCCTAAGAGTCCTGCTCACACTGATGGGGTGCAGCTGTGGGACCCTATTTTAAGAGATGATGTCCTCCACCCAACTCTCAAAAAGCTGAAAGGGTCTTCAGTAGAGATGGATAGTCGAGCTGGGCTATCAGACGGTCACCTCTGTAGCTGTAGTGTCATTTTTCCTATGGTCCAATGTGTAAATTAAACAAAAAAGTGCACGTTTGTTATGATGTCCAAGATGGGGACCAGGATGTGGACATAATAAAAAATTAGGGAACATGATAGGAGACATTTCTACAATACATATAATCATTCTTATCTATCTAATACGATGACAACAGCTCTCCATACCTGCAGTCCACCACAAGGACCACCCTCTCTAATCCCTGAAAAATGAAATCATCCTCAGTGACGAAGAGAGGGGGCTAAGTGCCCCCATGGTCTCAGAGCATTAACTCGTCTAAGAGTCCTAAGAGTCCTGCTCACACTGATGGGGTGCAGCTGTGGGACCCTATTTTCAGAGATGATGTCCTCCACCCAACTCTCAAAAAGCTGAAAGGGTCTTCAGTAGAGATGGATAGTCGAGCTGGGCTATCAGACGGTCACCTCTGTAGCTGTAGTGTCATTTTTCCTATGGTCCAAGGTGTAAATTAAACAAAAAAGTGCACGTTTGTTATGATGTTCAAGATGGGGACCAGGATGTGGACATAATAAAAAATTAGGGAACATGATAGGAGACATTTCTACAATACATATAATCATTCTTATCTATCTAATACGATCACAACAGCTCTCCATACCTGCAGTCCACCACAAGGACCACTCTCTCTAATCCCTGAAAAATGAAATCATCCTCAGTGACGAAGAGAGGGGGCTAAGCGCCCCCCATGGTCTCAGAGCATTGACTCTTCTAAGAGTCCTAAGATTCCTGCTCACACTGATGGGGTGCAGCTGTGGGACCCTATTTTCAGAGATGATGTCCTCCACCCAACTCTCAAAAAGCTGAAAGGGTCTTCAGTAGAGATGGATAGTCGAGCTGGGCTATCAGACGGTCACCTCTGTAGCTGTAGTGTCATTTTTCCTATGGTCCAATGTGTAAGTTAAACAAAAAAGTGCACGTTTGTTATGATTTCCAAGATGGGGACCAGGATGTGGACATAATAAAAAAATAGGGAACATGATAGGAGACATTTCTACAATACATATAATCATTCTTATCTATCTAATACGATGACAACAGCTTTCCATACCTGCAGTCCACCACAAGGACCACCCTCTCTATTCCCTGAAAAGTGAAATCATCCTCAGTGACGAAGAGAGGGGGCTAAGCGCCCCCCATGGTCTCAGAGCATTGACTCTTCTAAGAGTCCTAAGAGTCCTGCTCACACTGATGGGGTGCAGCTGTGGGACCCTATTTTCAGAGATGATGTTCTCGACCCAACTCTCAAAAAGCTGAAAGGGTCCTCAGTAGAGATGGATAGTCGAGCTGGGCTATCAGACGGTCACCTCTGTAGCTGTAGTGTCATTTTTCCTATGGTCCAATGTGTAAATTAAACAAAAAAGTGCACGTTTGTTATGATGTCCAAGATGGGGACCAGGATGTGGACATAATAAAAAATTAGGGAACATGATAGGAGACATTTCTACAATACATATAATCATTCTTATCTATTTAATACGATGACAACAGCTCTCCATACCTGCAGTCCACCACAAGGACCACCCTCTCTAATCCCTGAAAAATGAAATCATCCTCAGTGACGAAGAGAGGGGGCTAAGCGCCCCCCATGGTCTCAGAGCATTGACTCTTCTAAGAGTCCTAAGAATCCTGCTCACACTGATGGGGTGCAGCTGTGGGACCCTATTTTCAGAGATGATGTCCTCCACCCAACTCTCAAAAAGCTGAAAGGGTCTTCAGTAGAGATGGATAGTCGAGCTGGGCTATCAGACGGTCACCTCTGTAGCTGTAGTGTCATTTTTCCTATGGTCCAATGTGTAAATTAAACAAAAAAGTGCACGTTTGTTATGATGTCCAAGATGGGGACCAGGATGTGGACATAATAAAAAATTAGGGAACATGATAGGAGACATTTCTACAATACATATAATCATTCTTATCTATCTAATACGATGATAACAGCTCTCCATATCTGCAGTCCACCACAAGGACCACCCTCTCTAATCCCTGAAAAATGAAATCATCCTCAGTGATGAAGAGAGGGGGCTAAGTGCCCCCAATGGTCTCAGAGCATTGACTCTTCTAAGAGTCCTAAGAGTCCTGCTCACACTGATGGGGTGCAGCTGTGGGACCCTATTTTCAGAGATGATGTCCTCCACCCAACTCTCAAAAAGCTGAAAGGGTCTTCAGTAGAGATGGATAGTCAAGCTGGGCTATCAGACGGTCACCTCTGTAGCTGTAGTGTCATTTTTCCTATGGTCCAATGTGTAAATTAAACAAAAAAGTGCACGTTTGTTATGATGTCCAAGATGGGGACCAGGATGTGGACATAATAAAAAATTAGGGAACATGATAGGAGACATTTCTACAATACATATAATCATTCTTATCTATCTAATACGATGACAACAGCTCTCCATACCTGCAGTCCACCACAAGGACCACCCTCTCTAATCCCTGAAAAATGAAATCATCCTCAGGGACGAAGAGAGGGGGCTAAGCGCCCCCCATGGTTTTAGAGCATTGACTCTTCTAAGAGTCCTAAGAGTCCTGCTTACACTGATGGGGTGCAGCTGTGGGACCCTATTTTAAGAGATGATGTCCTCCACCCAACTCTCAAAAAGCTGAAAGGGTCTTCAGTAGAGATGGATAGTCGAGCTGGGCTATCAGACGGTCACCTCTGTAGCTGTAGTGTCATTTTTCCTATGGTCCAATGTGTAAATTAAACAAAAAAGTGCACGTTTGTTATGATGTCCAAGATGGGGACCAGGATGTGGACATAATAAAAAATTAGGGAACATGATAGGAGACATTTCTACAATACATATAATCATTCTTATCTATCTAATACGATCACAACAGCTCTCCATACCTGCAGTCCACCACAAGGACCACCCTCTCTAATCCCTGAAAAATGAAATCATCCTCAGTGACGAAGAGAGGGGGCTAAGCGCCCCCATGGTCTCAGAGCATTAACTCTTCTAAGAGTCCTAAGAGTCCTGCTCACACTGATGGGGTGCAGCTGTGGGACCCTATTTTCAGAGATGATGTCCTCCACCCAACTCTCAAAAAGCTGAAAGGGTCTTCAGTAGAGATGGATAGTCGAGCTGGGCTATCAGACGGTCACCTCTGTAGCTGTAGTGTCATTTTTCCTATGGTCCAATGTGTAAATTAAACAAAAAAGTGCACGTTTGTTATGATGTCCAAAATGGGGACCAGGATGTGGACATAATAAAAAATTAGGGAACATGATAGGAGACATTTCTACAATACATATAATCATTCTTATCTATCTAATACGATGACAACAGCTCTCCATACCTGCAGTCCACCACAAGGACCACCCTCTCTAATCCCTGAAAAATGAAATCATCCTCAGTGACGAAGAGAGGGGGCTAAGCGCCCCCATGGTCTCAGAGCATTAACTCTTCTAAGAGTCCTAAGAGTCCTGCTCACACTGATGGGGTGCAGCTGTGGGACCCTATTTTCAGAGATGATGTCCTCCACCCAACTCTCAAAAAGCTGAAAGGGTCTTCAGTAGAGATGGATAGTCGAGCTGGGCTATCAGACGGTCACCTCTGTAGCTGTAGTGTCATTTTTCCTATGGTCCAATGTGTAAATTAAACAAAAAAGTGCACGTTTGTTATGATGTCCAAGATGGGGACCAGGATGTGGACATAATAAAAAATTAGGGAACATGATAGGAGACATTTCTACAATACATATAATCATTCTTATCTATCTAATACGATGACAACAGCTCTCCATACCTGCAGTCCACCACAAGGACCACCCTCTCTAATCCCTGAAAAATGAAATCATCCTCAGGGACGAAGAGAGGGGGCTAAGCGCCCCCATGGTTTTAGAGCATTGACTCTTCTAAGAGTCCTAAGAGTCCTGCTCACACTGATGGGGTGCAGCTGTGGGACCCTATTTTAAGAGATGATGTCCTCCACCCAACTCTCAAAAAGCTGAAAGGGTCTTCAGTAGAGATGGATAGTCGAGCTGGGCTATCAGACGGTCACCTCTGTAGCTGTAGTGTCATTTTTCCTATGGTCCAATGTGTAAATTAAACAAAAAAGTGCACGTTTGTTATGATGTCCAAGATGGGGACCAGGATGTGGACATAATAAAAAATTAGGGAACATGATAGGAGACATTTCTACAATACATATAATCATTCTTATCTATCTAATACGATGACAACAGCTCTCCATACCTGCAGTCCACCACAAGGACCACCCTCTCTAATCCCTGAAAAATGAAATCATCCTCAGTGACGAAGAGAGGGGGCTAAGTGCCCCCATGGTCTCAGAGCATTGACTCTTCTAAGAGTCCTAAGAGTCCTGCTCACACTGATGGGGTGCAGCTGTGGGACCCTATTTTCAGAGATGATGTCCTCCACCCAACTCTCAAAAAGCTGAAAGGGTCTTCAGTAGAGATGGATAGTCGAGCTGGGCTATCAGACGGTCACCTCTGTAGCTGTAGTGTCATTTTTCCTATGGTCCAATGTGTAAATTAAACAAAAAAGTGCACGTTTGTTATGATGTCCAAGATGGGGACCAGGATGTGGACATAATAAAAAATTAGGGAACATGATAGGAGACATTTCTACAATACATATAATCATTCTTATCTATCTAATACGATGACAACAGCTCTCCATACCTGCAGTCCACCACAAGGACCACCCTCTCTAATCCCTGAAAAATGAAATCATCCTCAGGGACGAAGAGAGGGGGCTAAGCGCCCCCCATGGTTTTAGAGCATTGACTCTTCTAAGAGTCCTAAGAGTCCTGCTTACACTGATGGGGTGCAGCTGTGGGACCCTATTTTAAGAGATGATGTCCTCCACCCAACTCTCAAAAAGCTGAAAGGGTCTTCAGTAGAGATGGATAGTCGAGCTGGGCTATCAGACGGTCACCTCTGTAGCTGTAGTGTCATTTTTCCTATGGTCCAATGTGTAAATTAAACAAAAAAGTGCACGTTTGTTATGATGTCCAAGATGGGGACCAGGATGTGGACATAATAAAAAATTAGGGAACATGATAGGAGACATTTCTACAATACATATAATCATTCTTATCTATCTAATACGATCACAACAGCTCTCCATACCTGCAGTCCACCACAAGGACCACCCTCTCTAATCCCTGAAAAATGAAATCATCCTCAGTGACGAAGAGAGGGGGCTAAGCGCCCCCATGGTCTCAGAGCATTAACTCTTCTAAGAGTCCTAAGAGTCCTGCTCACACTGATGGGGTGCAGCTGTGGGACCCTATTTTCAGAGATGATGTCCTCCACCCAACTCTCAAAAAGCTGAAAGGGTCTTCAGTAGAGATGGATAGTCGAGCTGGGCTATCAGACGGTCACCTCTGTAGCTGTAGTGTCATTTTTCCTATGGTCCAATGTGTAAATTAAACAAAAAAGTGCACGTTTGTTATGATGTCCAAAATGGGGACCAGGATGTGGACATAATAAAAAATTAGGGAACATGATAGGAGACATTTCTACAATACATATAATCATTCTTATCTATCTAATACGATGACAACAGCTCTCCATACCTGCAGTCCACCACAAGGACCACCCTCTCTAATCCCTGAAAAATGAAATCATCCTCAGGGACGAAGAGAGGGGGCTAAGCGCCCCCCATGGTTTTAGAGCATTGACTCTTCTAAGAGTCCTAAGAGTCCTGCTTACACTGATGGGGTGCAGCTGTGGGACCCTATTTTAAGAGATGATGTCCTCCACCCAACTCTCAAAAAGCTGAAAGGGTCTTCAGTAGAGATGGATAGTCGAGCTGGGCTATCAGACGGTCACCTCTGTAGCTGTAGTGTCATTTTTCCTATGGTCCAATGTGTAAATTAAACAAAAAAGTGCACGTTTGTTATGATGTCCAAGATGGGGACCAGGATGTGGACATAATAAAAAATTAGGGAACATGATAGGAGACATTTCTACAATACATATAATCATTCTTATCTATCTAATACGATCACAACAGCTCTCCATACCTGCAGTCCACCACAAGGACCACCCTCTCTAATCCCTGAAAAATGAAATCATCCTCAGTGACGAAGAGAGGGGGCTAAGCGCCCCCATGGTCTCAGAGCATTAACTCTTCTAAGAGTCCTAAGAGTCCTGCTCACACTGATGGGGTGCAGCTGTGGGACCCTATTTTCAGAGATGATGTCCTCCACCCAACTCTCAAAAAGCTGAAAGGGTCTTCAGTAGAGATGGATAGTCGAGCTGGGCTATCAGACGGTCACCTCTGTAGCTGTAGTGTCATTTTTCCTATGGTCCAATGTGTAAATTAAACAAAAAAGTGCACGTTTGTTATGATGTCCAAAATGGGGACCAGGATGTGGACATAATAAAAAATTAGGGAACATGATAGGAGACATTTCTACAATACATATAATCATTCTTATCTATCTAATACGATGACAACAGCTCTCCATACCTGCAGTCCACCACAAGGACCACCCTCTCTAATCCCTGAAAAATGAAATCATCCTCAGTGACGAAGAGAGGGGGCTAAGCGCCCCCATGGTCTCAGAGCATTAACTCTTCTAAGAGTCCTAAGAGTCCTGCTCACACTGATGGGGTGCAGCTGTGGGACCCTATTTTCAGAGATGATGTCCTCCACCCAACTCTCAAAAAGCTGAAAGGGTCTTCAGTAGAGATGGATAGTCGAGCTGGGCTATCAGACGGTCACCTCTGTAGCTGTAGTGTCATTTTTCCTATGGTCCAATGTGTAAATTAAACAAAAAAGTGCACGTTTGTTATGATGTCCAAGATGGGGACCAGGATGTGGACATAATAAAAAATTAGGGAACATGATAGGAGACATTTCTACAATACATATAATCATTCTTATCTATCTAATACGATGACAACAGCTCTCCATACCTGCAGTCCACCACAAGGACCACCCTCTCTAATCCCTGAAAAATGAAATCATCCTCAGGGACGAAGAGAGGGGGCTAAGCGCCCCCATGGTTTTAGAGCATTGACTCTTCTAAGAGTCCTAAGAGTCCTGCTCACACTGATGGGGTGCAGCTGTGGGACCCTATTTTAAGAGATGATGTCCTCCACCCAACTCTCAAAAAGCTGAAAGGGTCTTCAGTAGAGATGGATAGTCGAGCTGGGCTATCAGACGGTCACCTCTGTAGCTGTAGTGTCATTTTTCCTATGGTCCAATGTGTAAATTAAACAAAAAAGTGCACGTTTGTTATGATGTCCAAGATGGGGACCAGGATGTGGACATAATAAAAAATTAGGGAACATGATAGGAGACATTTCTACAATACATATAATCATTCTTATCTATCTAATACGATGACAACAGCTCTCCATACCTGCAGTCCACCACAAGGACCACCCTCTCTAATCCCTGAAAAATGAAATCATCCTCAGTGACGAAGAGAGGGGGCTAAGTGCCCCCATGGTCTCAGAGCATTGACTCTTCTAAGAGTCCTAAGAGTCCTGCTCACACTGATGGGGTGCAGCTGTGGGACCCTATTTTCAGAGATGATGTCCTCCACCCAACTCTCAAAAAGCTGAAAGGGTCTTCAGTAGAGATGGATAGTCGAGCTGGGCTATCAGACGGTCACCTCTGTAGCTGTAGTGTCATTTTTCCTATGGTCCAATGTGTAAATTAAACAAAAAAGTGCACGTTTGTTATGATGTCCAAGATGGGGACCAGGATGTGGACATAATAAAAAATTAGGGAACATGATAGGAGACATTTCTACAATACATATAATCATTCTTATCTATCTAATACGATGACAACAGCTCTCCATACCTGCAGTCCACCACAAGGACCACCCTCTCTAATCCCTGAAAAATGAAATCATCCTCAGGGACGAAGAGAGGGGGCTAAGCGCCCCCCATGGTTTTAGAGCATTGACTCTTCTAAGAGTCCTAAGAGTCCTGCTTACACTGATGGGGTGCAGCTGTGGGACCCTATTTTAAGAGATGATGTCCTCCACCCAACTCTCAAAAAGCTGAAAGGGTCTTCAGTAGAGATGGATAGTCGAGCTGGGCTATCAGACGGTCACCTCTGTAGCTGTAGTGTCATTTTTCCTATGGTCCAATGTGTAAATTAAACAAAAAAGTGCACGTTTGTTATGATGTCCAAGATGGGGACCAGGATGTGGACATAATAAAAAATTAGGGAACATGATAGGAGACATTTCTACAATACATATAATCATTCTTATCTATCTAATACGATCAAAACAGCTCTCCATACCTGCAGTCCACCACAAGGACCACCCTCTCTAATCCCTGAAAAATGAAATCATCCTCAGTGACGAAGAGAGGGGGCTAAGCGCCCCCATGGTCTCAGAGCATTAACTCTTCTAAGAGTCCTAAGAGTCCTGCTCACACTGATGGGGTGCAGCTGTGGGACCCTATTTTCAGAGATGATGTCCTCCACCCAACTCTCAAAAAGCTGAAAGGGTCTTCAGTAGAGATGGATAGTCGAGCTGGGCTATCAGACGGTCACCTCTGTAGCTGTAGTGTCATTTTTCCTATGGTCCAATGTGTAAATTAAACAAAAAAGTGCACGTTTGTTATGATGTCCAAGATGGGGACCAGGATGTGGACATAATAAAAAATTAGGGAACATGATAGGAGACATTTCTACAATACATATAATCATTCTTATCTATCTAATACGATGACAACAGCTCTCCATACCTGCAGTCCACCACAAGGACCACCCTCTCTAATCCCTGAAAAATGAAATCATCCTCAGTGACGAAGAGAGGGGGCTAAGCGCCCCCATGGTCTCAGAGCATTAACTCTTCTAAGAGTCCTAAGAGTCCTGCTCACACTGATGGGGTGCAGCTGTGGGACCCTATTTTCAGAGATGATGTCCTCCACCCAACTCTCAAAAAGCTGAAAGGGTCTTCAGTAGAGATGGATAGTCGAGCTGGGCTATCAGACGGTCACCTCTGTAGCTGTAGTGTCATTTTTCCTATGGTCCAATGTGTAAATTAAACAAAAAAGTGCACGTTTGTTATGATGTCCAAGATGGGGACCAGGATGTGGACATAATAAAAAATTAGGGAACATGATAGGAGACATTTCTACAATACATATAATCATTCTTATCTATCTAATACGATGACAACAGCTCTCCATACCTGCAGTCCACCACAAGGACCACCCTCTCTAATCCCTGAAAAATGAAATCATCCTCAGGGACGAAGAGAGGGGGCTAAGCGCCCCCATGGTTTTAGAGCATTGACTCTTCTAAGAGTCCTAAGAGTCCTGCTCACACTGATGGGGTGCAGCTGTGGGACCCTATTTTAAGAGATGATGTCCTCCACCCAACTCTCAAAAAGCTGAAAGGGTCTTCAGTAGAGATGGATAGTCGAGCTGGGCTATCAGACGGTCACCTCTGTAGCTGTAGTGTCATTTTTCCTATGGTCCAATGTGTAAATTAAACAAAAAAGTGCACGTTTGTTATGATGTCCAAGATGGGGACCAGGATGTGGACATAATAAAAAATTAGGGAACATGATAGGAGACATTTCTACAATACATATAATCATTCTTATCTATCTAATACGATGACAACAGCTCTCCATACCTGCAGTCCACCACAAGGACCACCCTCTCTAATCCCTGAAAAATGAAATCATCCTCAGTGACGAAGAGAGGGGGCTAAGTGCCCCCATGGTCTCAGAGCATTAACTCTTCTAAGAGTCCTAAGAGTCCTGCTCACACTGATGGGGTGCAGCTGTGGGACCCTATTTTCAGAGATGATGTCCTCCACCCAACTCTCAAAAAGCTGAAAGGGTCTTCAGTAGAGATGGATAGTCGAGCTGGGCTATCAGACGGTCACCTCTGTAGCTGTAGTGTCATTTTTCCTATGGTCCAATGTGTAAATTAAACAAAAAAGTGCACGTTTGTTATGATGTCCAAGATGGGGACCAGGATGTGGACATAATAAAAAATTAGGGAACATGATAGGAGACATTTCTACAATACATATAATCATTCTTATCTATCTAATACGATGACAACAGCTCTCCATACCTGCAGTCCACCACAAGGACCACCCTCTCTAATCCCTGAAAAATGAAATCATCCTCAGTGACGAAGAGAGGGGGCTAAGCGCCCCCCATGGTCTCAGAGCATTGACTCTTCTAAGAGTCCTAAGAGTCCTGCTCACACTGATGGGGTGCAGCTGTGGGACCCTATTTTCAGAGATGATGTCCTCCACCCAACTCTCAAAAAGCTGAAAGGGTCTTCAGTAGAGATGGATTGTCGAGCTGGGCTATCAGACGGTCACCTCTGTAGCTGTAGTGTCATTTTTCCTATGGTCCAATGTGTAAATTAAACAAAAAAGTGCACGTTTGTTATGATGTCCAAGATGGGGACCAGGATGTGGACATAATAAAAAATTAGGGAACATGATAGGAGACATTTCTACAATACATATAATATAATCATTCTTATCTATCTAATACGATGACAACAGCTCTCCATACCTGCAGTCCACCACAAGGACCACCCTCTCTAATCCCTGAAAAATGAAATCATCCTCAGTGACGAAGAGAGGGGGCTAAGCGCCCCCATGGTCTCAGAGCATTAACTCTTCTAAGAGTCCTAAGAGTCCTGCTCACACTGATGGGGTGCAGCTGTGGGACCCTATTTTCAGAGATGATGTCCTCCACCCAACTCTCAAAAAGCTGAAAGGGTCTTCAGTAGAGATGGATAGTCGAGCTGGGCTATCAGACGGTCACCTCTGTAGCTGTAGTGTCATTTTTCCTATGGTCCAATGTGTAAATTAAACAAAAAAGTGCACGTTTGTTATGATGTCCAAGATGGGGACCAGGATGTGGACATAATAAAAAATTAGGGAACATGATAGGAGACATTTCTACAATACATATAATCATTCTTATCTATCTAATACGATGACAACAGCTCTCCATACCTGCAGTCCACCACAAGGACCACCCTCTCTAATCCCTGAAAAATGAAATCATCCTCAGGGACGAAGAGAGGGGGCTAAGCGCCCCCATGGTTTTAGAGCATTGACTCTTCTAAGAGTCCTAAGAGTCCTGCTCACACTGATGGGGTGCAGCTGTGGGACCCTATTTTAAGAGATGATGTCCTCCACCCAACTCTCAAAAAGCTGAAAGGGTCTTCAGTAGAGATGGATAGTCGAGCTGGGCTATCAGACGGTCACCTCTGTAGCTGTAGTGTCATTTTTCCTATGGTCCAATGTGTAAATTAAACAAAAAAGTGCACGTTTGTTATGATGTCCAAGATGGGGACCAGGATGTGGACATAATAAAAAATTAGGGAACATGATAGGAGACATTTCTACAATACATATAATCATTCTTATCTATCTAATACGATGACAACAGCTCTCCATACCTGCAGTCCACCACAAGGACCACCCTCTCTAATCCCTGAAAAATGAAATCATCCTCAGTGACGAAGAGAGGGGGCTAAGTGCCCCCATGGTCTCAGAGCATTAACTCTTCTAAGAGTCCTAAGAGTCCTGCTCACACTGATGGGGTGCAGCTGTGGGACCCTATTTTCAGAGATGATGTCCTCCACCCAACTCTCAAAAAGCTGAAAGGGTCTTCAGTAGAGATGGATAGTCGAGCTGGGCTATCAGACGGTCACCTCTGTAGCTGTAGTGTCATTTTTCCTATGGTCCAATGTGTAAATTAAACAAAAAAGTGCACGTTTGTTATGATGTCCAAGATGGGGACCAGGATGTGGACATAATAAAAAATTAGGGAACATGATAGGAGACATTTCTACAATACATATAATCATTCTTATCTATCTAATACGATGACAACAGCTCTCCATACCTGCAGTCCACCACAAGGACCACCCTCTCTAATCCCTGAAAAATGAAATCATCCTCAGTGACGAAGAGAGGGGGCTAAGCGCCCCCCATGGTCTCAGAGCATTGACTCTTCTAAGAGTCCTAAGAGTCCTGCTCACACTGATGGGGTGCAGCTGTGGGACCCTATTTTCAGAGATGATGTCCTCCACCCAACTCTCAAAAAGCTGAAAGGGTCTTCAGTAGAGATGGATTGTCGAGCTGGGCTATCAGACGGTCACCTCTGTAGCTGTAGTGTCATTTTTCCTATGGTCCAATGTGTAAATTAAACAAAAAAGTGCACGTTTGTTATGATGTCCAAGATGGGGACCAGGATGTGGACATAATAAAAAATTAGGGAACATGATAGGAGACATTTCTACAATACATATAATCATTCTTATCTATCTAATACGATGATAACAGCTCTCCATACCTGCAGTCCACCACAAGGACCACCCTCTCTAATCCCTGAAAAATGAAATCATCCTCAGTGACGAAGAGAGGGGGCTAAGTGCCCCCAATGGTCTCAGAGCATTGACTCTTCTAAGAGTCCTAAGAGTCCTGCTCACACTGATGGGGTGCAGCTGTGGGACCCTATTTTCAGAGATGATGTCCTCCACCCAACTCTCAAAAAGCTGAAAGGGTCTTCAGTAGAGATGGATAGTCGAGCTGGGCTATCAGACGGTCACCTCTGTAGCTGTAGTGTCATTTTTCCTATGGTCCAATGTGTAAATTAAACAAAAAAGTGCACGTTTGTTATGATGTCCAAGATGGGGACCAGGATGTGGACATAATAAAAAATTAGGGAACATGATAGGAGACATTTCTACAATACATATAATCATTCTTATCTATCTAATACGATGACAACAGCTCTCCATACCTGCAGTCCACCACAAGGACCACCCTCTCTAATCCCTGAAAAATGAAATCATCCTCAGTGACGAAGAGAGGGGGCTAAGCGCCCCCATGGTCTCAGAGCATTAACTCTTCTAAGAGTCCTAAGAGTCCTGCTCACACTGATGGGGTGCAGCTGTGGGACCCTATTTTCAGAGATGATGTCCTCCACCCAACTCTCAAAAAGCTGAAAGGGTCTTCAGTAGAGATGGATAGTCGAGCTGGGCTATCAGACGGTCACCTCTGTAGCTGTAGTGTCATTTTTCCTATGGTCCAATGTGTAAATTAAACAAAAAAGTGCACGTTTGTTATGATGTCCAAGATGGGGACCAGGATGTGGACATAATAAAAAATTAGGGAACATGATAGGAGACATTTCTACAATACATATAATCATTCTTATCTATCTAATACGATGACAACAGCTCTCCATACCTGCAGTCCACCACAAGGACCACCCTCTCTAATCCCTGAAAAATGAAATCATCCTCAGGGACGAAGAGAGGGGGCTAAGCGCCCCCATGGTTTTAGAGCATTGACTCTTCTAAGAGTCCTAAGAGTCCTGCTCACACTGATGGGGTGCAGCTGTGGGACCCTATTTTAAGAGATGATGTCCTCCACCCAACTCTCAAAAAGCTGAAAGGGTCTTCAGTAGAGATGGATAGTCGAGCTGGGCTATCAGACGGTCACCTCTGTAGCTGTAGTGTCATTTTTCCTATGGTCCAATGTGTAAATTAAACAAAAAAGTGCACGTTTGTTATGATGTCCAAGATGGGGACCAGGATGTGGACATAATAAAAAATTAGGGAACATGATAGGAGACATTTCTACAATACATATAATCATTCTTATCTATCTAATACGATGACAACAGCTCTCCATACCTGCAGTCCACCACAAGGACCACCCTCTCTAATCCCTGAAAAATGAAATCATCCTCAGTGACGAAGAGAGGGGGCTAAGTGCCCCCATGGTCTCAGAGCATTAACTCTTCTAAGAGTCCTAAGAGTCCTGCTCACACTGATGGGGTGCAGCTGTGGGACCCTATTTTCAGAGATGATGTCCTCCACCCAACTCTCAAAAAGCTGAAAGGGTCTTCAGTAGAGATGGATAGTCGAGCTGGGCTATCAGACGGTCACCTCTGTAGCTGTAGTGTCATTTTTCCTATGGTCCAATGTGTAAATTAAACAAAAAAGTGCACGTTTGTTATGATGTCCAAGATGGGGACCAGGATGTGGACATAATAAAAAATTAGGGAACATGATAGGAGACATTTCTACAATACATATAATCATTCTTATCTATCTAATACGATGACAACAGCTCTCCATACCTGCAGTCCACCACAAGGACCACCCTCTCTAATCCCTGAAAAATGAAATCATCCTCAGTGACGAAGAGAGGGGGCTAAGCGCCCCCCATGGTCTCAGAGCATTGACTCTTCTAAGAGTCCTAAGAGTCCTGCTCACACTGATGGGGTGCAGCTGTGGGACCCTATGAGTTTCCATTGGATTGATAGGCCAGGTGCTTTCTTTTGCTTTTGTTTGGCCATGTTGTGTGCGCAGTCACTTGGAATATGTGAATTAATGTAGAGTCAGTTTCACATTTCTCTTTGTTGGTGTAGTGGTAGGCTCTTTGCTTGGGCTGTGAGAGGTTGTGGGTTTGACTCTGAGGCAAGGCCCATGGACTTTTTATGGCTGCATGTAATTGCCTAGTCCAATGGACTTTGTTGCCTATGAGTTTCCATTGGATTGATAGGCCAGGTATTGACTTTTGCTTTCGTTTGGCCATGTTGTGTGCGCAGTCACTAGGATTATGTGAATTAATGTAGAATCAGTTTCACATTTCTCTGTGTTGGTGTAGTGGTAGGCTCTTTGCTTGGGCTGCGAGAGGTTGTGGGTTTGACTCTGAGGCAAGGCCCATGGACTTTTTATGGCTGCATGTAATTGCCTAGTCCAATGGACTGTGTTGCCTATGAGTTTCCATTGGATTGATAGGCCAGGTATTTTCTTTTGTTTGGCCATGTTGTGTGCGCAGTCGGTAGGATTATGTGAATTAATGTAGAATCAGTTTCCCACTTCTCTGTGTTGGTGTAGTGGTAGGCTCTTTGCTTGGCTGCGAGAGGTTGTGGGTTTGACTCTGAGGCAAGGCCCATGGACTTTGTATGTCTCCATGTAAATGTCTCCCTAATTTTTTATTATGTCCACATCCTGGTCCCCATCTTGGACATCATAACAAACGTGCACTTTTTTGTTTAATTTACACATTGGACCATAGGAAAAATGACACTACAGCTACAGAGGTGACCGTCTGATAGCCCAGCTCGACAATCCATCTCTACTGAAGACCCTTTCAGCTTTTTGAGAGTTGGGTGGAGGACATCATCTCTGAAAATAGGGTCCCACAGCTGCACCCCATCAGTGTGAGCAGGACTCTTAGGACTCTTAGAAGAGTCAATGCTCTGAGACCATGGGGGGCGCTTAGCCCCCTCTCTTCGTCACTGAGGATGATTTCATTTTTCAGGGATTAGAGAGGGTGGTCCTTGTGGTGGACTGCAGGTATGGAGAGCTGTTGTCATCGTATTAGATAGATAAGAATGATTATATGTATTGTAGAAATGTCTCCTATCATGTTCCCTAATTTTTTATTATGTCCACATCCTGGTCCCCATCTTGGACATCATAACAAACGTGCACTTTTTTGTTTAATTTACACATTGGACCATAGGAAAAATGACACTACAGCTACAGAGGTGACCGTCTGATAGCCCAGCTCGACTATCCATCTCTACTGAAGACCCTTTCAGCTTTTTGAGAGTTGGGTGGAGGACATCATCTCTGAAAATAGGGTCCCACAGCTGCACCCCATCAGTGTGAGCAGGACTCTTAGGACTCTTAGAAGAGTTAATGCTCTGAGACCATGGGGGCACTTAGCCCCCTCTCTTCGTCACTGAGGATGATTTCATTTTTCAGGGATTAGAGAGGGTGGTCCTTGTGGTGGACTGCAGGTATGGAGAGCTGTTGTCATCGTATTAGATAGATAAGAATGATTATATGTATTGTAGAAATGTCTCCTATCATGTTCCCTAATTTTTTATTATGTCCACATCCTGGTCCCCATCTTGGACATCATAACAAACGTGCACTTTTTTGTTTAATTTACACATTGGACCATAGGAAAAATGACACTACAGCTACAGAGGTGACCGTCTGATAGCCCAGCTCGACTATCCATCTCTACTGAAGACCCTTTCAGCTTTTTGAGAGTTGGGTGGAGGACATCATCTCTTAAAATAGGGTCCCACAGCTGCACCCCATCAGTGTGAGCAGGACTCTTAGGACTCTTAGAAGAGTCAATGCTCTAAAACCATGGGGGCGCTTAGCCCCCTCTCTTCGTCCCTGAGGATGATTTCATTTTTCAGGGATTAGAGAGGGTGGTCCTTGTGGTGGACTGCAGGTATGGAGAGCTGTTGTCATCGTATTAGATAGATAAGAATGATTATATGTATTGTAGAAATGTCTCCTATCATGTTCCCTAATTTTTTATTATGTCCACATCCTGGTCCCCATCTTGGACATCATAGCAAACGTGCACTTTTTTGTTTAATTTACACATTGGACCATAGGAAAAATGACACTACAGCTACAGAGGTGACCGTCTGATAGCCCAGCTCGACTATCCATCTCTACTGAAGACCCTTTCAGCTTTTTGAGAGTTGGGTGGAGGACATCATCTCTGAAAATAGGGTCCCACAGCTGCACCCCATCAGTGTGAGCAGGACTCTTAGGACTCTTAGAAGAGTTAATGCTCTGAGACCATGGGGGCGCTTAGCCCCCTCTCTTCGTCACTGAGGATGATTTCATTTTTCAGGGATTAGAGAGGGTGGTCCTTGTGGTGGACTGCAGGTATGGAGAGCTGTTGTCATCGTATTAGATAGATAAGAATGATTATATGTATTGTAGAAATGTCTCCTATCATGTTCCCTAATTTTTTATTATGTCCACATCCTGGTCCCCATCTTGGACATCATAACAAACGTGCACTTTTTTGTTTAATTTACACATTGGACCATAGGAAAAATGACACTACAGCTACAGAGGTGACCGTCTGATAGCCCAGCTCGACTATCCATCTCTACTGAAGACCCTTTCAGCTTTTTGAGAGTTGGGTGGAGGACATCATCTCTGAAAATAGGGTCCCACAGCTGCACCCCATCAGTGTGAGCAGGACTCTTAGGACTCTTAGAAGAGTCAATGCTCTGAGACCATTGGGGGCACTTAGCCCCCTCTCTTCGTCACTGAGGATGATTTCATTTTTCAGGGATTAGAGAGGGTGGTCCTTGTGGTGGACTGCAGGTATGGAGAGCTGTTATCATCGTATTAGATAGATAAGAATGATTATATGTATTGTAGAAATGTCTCCTATCATGTTCCCTAATTTTTTATTATGTCCACATCCTGGTCCCCATCTTGGACATCATAACAAACGTGCACTTTTTTGTTTAATTTACACATTGGACCATAGGAAAAATGACACTACAGCTACAGAGGTGACCGTCTGATAGCCCAGCTCGACAATCCATCTCTACTGAAGACCCTTTCAGCTTTTTGAGAGTTGGGTGGAGGACATCATCTCTGAAAATAGGGTCCCACAGCTGCACCCCATCAGTGTGAGCAGGACTCTTAGGACTCTTAGAAGAGTCAATGCTCTGAGACCATGGGGGGCGCTTAGCCCCCTCTCTTCGTCACTGAGGATGATTTCATTTTTCAGGGATTAGAGAGGGTGGTCCTTGTGGTGGACTGCAGGTATGGAGAGCTGTTGTCATCGTATTAGATAGATAAGAATGATTATATGTATTGTAGAAATGTCTCCTATCATGTTCCCTAATTTTTTATTATGTCCACATCCTGGTCCCCATCTTGGACATCATAACAAACGTGCACTTTTTTGTTTAATTTACACATTGGACCATAGGAAAAATGACACTACAGCTACAGAGGTGACCGTCTGATAGCCCAGCTCGACTATCCATCTCTACTGAAGACCCTTTCAGCTTTTTGAGAGTTGGGTGGAGGACATCATCTCTGAAAATAGGGTCCCACAGCTGCACCCCATCAGTGTGAGCAGGACTCTTAGGACTCTTAGAAGAGTTAATGCTCTGAGACCATGGGGGCACTTAGCCCCCTCTCTTCGTCACTGAGGATGATTTCATTTTTCAGGGATTAGAGAGGGTGGTCCTTGTGGTGGACTGCAGGTATGGAGAGCTGTTGTCATCGTATTAGATAGATAAGAATGATTATATGTATTGTAGAAATGTCTCCTATCATGTTCCCTAATTTTTTATTATGTCCACATCCTGGTCCCCATCTTGGACATCATAACAAACGTGCACTTTTTTGTTTAATTTACACATTGGACCATAGGAAAAATGACACTACAGCTACAGAGGTGACCGTCTGATAGCCCAGCTCGACTATCCATCTCTACTGAAGACCCTTTCAGCTTTTTGAGAGTTGGGTGGAGGACATCATCTCTTAAAATAGGGTCCCACAGCTGCACCCCATCAGTGTGAGCAGGACTCTTAGGACTCTTAGAAGAGTCAATGCTCTAAAACCATGGGGGCGCTTAGCCCCCTCTCTTCGTCCCTGAGGATGATTTCATTTTTCAGGGATTAGAGAGGGTGGTCCTTGTGCTGGACTGCAGGTATGGAGAGCTGTTGTCATCGTATTAGATAGATAAGAATGATTATATGTATTGTAGAAATGTCTCCTATCATGTTCCCTAATTTTTTATTATGTCCACATCCTGGTCCCCATCTTGGACATCATAACAAACGTGCACTTTTTTGTTTAATTTACACATTGGACCATAGGAAAAATGACACTACAGCTACAGAGGTGACCGTCTGATAGCCCAGCTCGACTATCCATCTCTACTGAAGACCCTTTCAGCTTTTTGAGAGTTGGGTGGAGGACATCATCTCTGAAAATAGGGTCCCACAGCTGCACCCCATCAGTGTGAGCAGGACTCTTAGGACTCTTAGAAGAGTTAATGCTCTGAGACCATGGGGGCGCTTAGCCCCCTCTCTTCGTCACTGAGGATGATTTCATTTTTCAGGGATTAGAGAGGGTGGTCCTTGTGGTGGACTGCAGGTATGGAGAGCTGTTGTCATCGTATTAGATAGATAAGAATGATTATATTATATGTATTGTAGAAATGTCTCCTATCATGTTCCCTAATTTTTTATTATGTCCACATCCTGGTCCCCATCTTGGACATCATAACAAACGTGCACTTTTTTGTTTAATTTACACATTGGACCATAGGAAAAATGACACTACAGCTACAGAGGTGACCGTCTGATAGCCCAGCTCGACAATCCATCTCTACTGAAGACCCTTTCAGCTTTTTGAGAGTTGGGTGGAGGACATCATCTCTGAAAATAGGGTCCCACAGCTGCACCCCATCAGTGTGAGCAGGACTCTTAGGACTCTTAGAAGAGTCAATGCTCTGAGACCATGGGGGGCGCTTAGCCCCCTCTCTTCGTCACTGAGGATGATTTCATTTTTCAGGGATTAGAGAGGGTGGTCCTTGTGGTGGACTGCAGGTATGGAGAGCTGTTGTCATCGTATTAGATAGATAAGAATGATTATATGTATTGTAGAAATGTCTCCTATCATGTTCCCTAATTTTTTATTATGTCCACATCCTGGTCCCCATCTTGGACATCATAACAAACGTGCACTTTTTTGTTTAATTTACACATTGGACCATAGGAAAAATGACACTACAGCTACAGAGGTGACCGTCTGATAGCCCAGCTCGACTATCCATCTCTACTGAAGACCCTTTCAGCTTTTTGAGAGTTGGGTGGAGGACATCATCTCTGAAAATAGGGTCCCACAGCTGCACCCCATCAGTGTGAGCAGGACTCTTAGGACTCTTAGAAGAGTTAATGCTCTGAGACCATGGGGGCACTTAGCCCCCTCTCTTCGTCACTGAGGATGATTTCATTTTTCAGGGATTAGAGAGGGTGGTCCTTGTGGTGGACTGCAGGTATGGAGAGCTGTTGTCATCGTATTAGATAGATAAGAATGATTATATGTATTGTAGAAATGTCTCCTATCATGTTCCCTAATTTTTTATTATGTCCACATCCTGGTCCCCATCTTGGACATCATAACAAACGTGCACTTTTTTGTTTAATTTACACATTGGACCATAGGAAAAATGACACTACAGCTACAGAGGTGACCGTCTGATAGCCCAGCTCGACTATCCATCTCTACTGAAGACCCTTTCAGCTTTTTGAGAGTTGGGTGGAGGACATCATCTCTTAAAATAGGGTCCCACAGCTGCACCCCATCAGTGTGAGCAGGACTCTTAGGACTCTTAGAAGAGTCAATGCTCTAAAACCATGGGGGCGCTTAGCCCCCTCTCTTCGTCCCTGAGGATGATTTCATTTTTCAGGGATTAGAGAGGGTGGTCCTTGTGGTGGACTGCAGGTATGGAGAGCTGTTGTCATCGTATTAGATAGATAAGAATGATTATATGTATTGTAGAAATGTCTCCTATCATGTTCCCTAATTTTTTATTATGTCCACATCCTGGTCCCCATCTTGGACATCATAACAAACGTGCACTTTTTTGTTTAATTTACACATTGGACCATAGGAAAAATGACACTACAGCTACAGAGGTGACCGTCTGATAGCCCAGCTCGACTATCCATCTCTACTGAAGACCCTTTCAGCTTTTTGAGAGTTGGGTGGAGGACATCATCTCTGAAAATAGGGTCCCACAGCTGCACCCCATCAGTGTGAGCAGGACTCTTAGGACTCTTAGAAGAGTTAATGCTCTGAGACCATGGGGGCGCTTAGCCCCCTCTCTTCGTCACTGAGGATGATTTCATTTTTCAGGGATTAGAGAGGGTGGTCCTTGTGGTGGACTGCAGGTATGGAGAGCTGTTGTCATCGTATTAGATAGATAAGAATGATTATATGTATTGTAGAAATGTCTCCTATCATGTTCCCTAATTTTTTATTATGTCCACATCCTGGTCCCCATCTTGGACATCATAACAAACGTGCACTTTTTTGTTTAATTTACACATTGGACCATAGGAAAAATGACACTACAGCTACAGAGGTGACCGTCTGATAGCCCAGCTCGACTATCCATCTCTACTGAAGACCCTTTCAGCTTTTTGAGAGTTGGGTGGAGGACATCATCTCTGAAAATAGGGTCCCACAGCTGCACCCCATCAGTGTGAGCAGGACTCTTAGGACTCTTAGAAGAGTTAATGCTCTGAGACCATGGGGGCGCTTAGCCCCCTCTCTTCGTCACTGAGGATGATTTCATTTTTCAGGGATTAGAGAGGGTGGTCCTTGTGGTGGACTGCAGGTATGGAGAGCTGTTTTGATCGTATTAGATAGATAAGAATGATTATATGTATTGTAGAAATGTCTCCTATCATGTTCCCTAATTTTTTATTATGTCCACATCCTGGTCCCCATCTTGGACATCATAACAAACGTGCACTTTTTTGTTTAATTTACACATTGGACCATAGGAAAAATGACACTACAGCTACAGAGGTGACCGTCTGATAGCCCAGCTCGACTATCCATCTCTACTGAAGACCCTTTCAGCTTTTTGAGAGTTGGGTGGAGGACATCATCTCTTAAAATAGGGTCCCACAGCTGCACCCCATCAGTGTAAGCAGGACTCTTAGGACTCTTAGAAGAGTCAATGCTCTAAAACCATGGGGGGCGCTTAGCCCCCTCTCTTCGTCCCTGAGGATGATTTCATTTTTCAGGGATTAGAGAGGGTGGTCCTTGTGGTGGACTGCAGGTATGGAGAGCTGTTGTCATCGTATTAGATAGATAAGAATGATTATATGTATTGTAGAAATGTCTCCTATCATGTTCCCTAATTTTTTATTATGTCCACATCCTGGTCCCCATCTTGGACATCATAACAAACGTGCACTTTTTTGTTTAATTTACACATTGGACCATAGGAAAAATGACACTACAGCTACAGAGGTGACCGTCTGATAGCCCAGCTCGACTATCCATCTCTACTGAAGACCCTTTCAGCTTTTTGAGAGTTGGGTGGAGGACATCATCTCTGAAAATAGGGTCCCACAGCTGCACCCCATCAGTGTGAGCAGGACTCTTAGGACTCTTAGAAGAGTCAATGCTCTGAGACCATGGGGGCACTTAGCCCCCTCTCTTCGTCACTGAGGATGATTTCATTTTTCAGGGATTAGAGAGGGTGGTCCTTGTGGTGGACTGCAGGTATGGAGAGCTGTTGTCATCGTATTAGATAGATAAGAATGATTATATGTATTGTAGAAATGTCTCCTATCATGTTCCCTAATTTTTTATTATGTCCACATCCTGGTCCCCATCTTGGACATCATAACAAACGTGCACTTTTTTGTTTAATTTACACATTGGACCATAGGAAAAATGACACTACAGCTACAGAGGTGACCGTCTGATAGCCCAGCTCGACTATCCATCTCTACTGAAGACCCTTTCAGCTTTTTGAGAGTTGGGTGGAGGACATCATCTCTTAAAATAGGGTCCCACAGCTGCACCCCATCAGTGTGAGCAGGACTCTTAGGACTCTTAGAAGAGTCAATGCTCTAAAACCATGGGGGCGCTTAGCCCCCTCTCTTCGTCCCTGAGGATGATTTCATTTTTCAGGGATTAGAGAGGGTGGTCCTTGTGGTGGACTGCAGGTATGGAGAGCTGTTGTCATCGTATTAGATAGATAAGAATGATTATATGTATTGTAGAAATGTCTCCTATCATGTTCCCTAATTTTTTATTATGTCCACATCCTGGTCCCCATCTTGGACATCATAACAAACGTGCACTTTTTTGTTTAATTTACACATTGGACCATAGGAAAAATGACACTACAGCTACAGAGGTGACCGTCTGATAGCCCAGCTCGACTATCCATCTCTACTGAAGACCCTTTCAGCTTTTTGAGAGTTGGGTGGAGGACATCATCTCTGAAAATAGGGTCCCACAGCTGCACCCCATCAGTGTGAGCAGGACTCTTAGGACTCTTAGAAGAGTTAATGCTCTGAGACCATGGGGGCGCTTAGCCCCCTCTCTTCGTCACTGAGGATGATTTCATTTTTCAGGGATTAGAGAGGGTGGTCCTTGTGGTGGACTGCAGGTATGGAGAGCTGTTGTCATCGTATTAGATAGATAAGAATGATTATATGTATTGTAGAAATGTCTCCTATCATGTTCCCTAATTTTTTATTATGTCCACATCCTGGTCCCCATTTTGGACATCATAACAAACGTGCACTTTTTTGTTTAATTTACACATTGGACCATAGGAAAAATGACACTACAGCTACAGAGGTGACCGTCTGATAGCCCAGCTCGACTATCCATCTCTACTGAAGACCCTTTCAGCTTTTTGAGAGTTGGGTGGAGGACATCATCTCTGAAAATAGGGTCCCACAGCTGCACCCCATCAGTGTGAGCAGGACTCTTAGGACTCTTAGAAGAGTTAATGCTCTGAGACCATGGGGGCGCTTAGCCCCCTCTCTTCGTCACTGAGGATGATTTCATTTTTCAGGGATTAGAGAGGGTGGTCCTTGTGGTGGACTGCAGGTATGGAGAGCTGTTGTGATCGTATTAGATAGATAAGAATGATTATATGTATTGTAGAAATGTCTCCTATCATGTTCCCTAATTTTTTATTATGTCCACATCCTGGTCCCCATCTTGGACATCATAACAAACGTGCACTTTTTTGTTTAATTTACACATTGGACCATAGGAAAAATGACACTACAGCTACAGAGGTGACCGTCTGATAGCCCAGCTCGACTATCCATCTCTACTGAAGACCCTTTCAGCTTTTTGAGAGTTGGGTGGAGGACATCATCTCTTAAAATAGGGTCCCACAGCTGCACCCCATCAGTGTAAGCAGGACTCTTAGGACTCTTAGAAGAGTCAATGCTCTAAAACCATGGGGGGCGCTTAGCCCCCTCTCTTCGTCCCTGAGGATGATTTCATTTTTCAGGGATTAGAGAGGGTGGTCCTTGTGGTGGACTGCAGGTATGGAGAGCTGTTGTCATCGTATTAGATAGATAAGAATGATTATATGTATTGTAGAAATGTCTCCTATCATGTTCCCTAATTTTTTATTATGTCCACATCCTGGTCCCCATTTTGGACATCATAACAAACGTGCACTTTTTTGTTTAATTTACACATTGGACCATAGGAAAAATGACACTACAGCTACAGAGGTGACCGTCTGATAGCCCAGCTCGACTATCCATCTCTACTGAAGACCCTTTCAGCTTTTTGAGAGTTGGGTGGAGGACATCATCTCTGAAAATAGGGTCCCACAGCTGCACCCCATCAGTGTGAGCAGGACTCTTAGGACTCTTAGAAGAGTTAATGCTCTGAGACCATGGGGGCGCTTAGCCCCCTCTCTTCGTCACTGAGGATGATTTCATTTTTCAGGGATTAGAGAGGGTGGTCCTTGTGGTGGACTGCAGGTATGGAGAGCTGTTGTGATCGTATTAGATAGATAAGAATGATTATATGTATTGTAGAAATGTCTCCTATCATGTTCCCTAATTTTTTATTATGTCCACATCCTGGTCCCCATCTTGGACATCATAACAAACGTGCACTTTTTTGTTTAATTTACACATTGGACCATAGGAAAAATGACACTACAGCTACAGAGGTGACCGTCTGATAGCCCAGCTCGACTATCCATCTCTACTGAAGACCCTTTCAGCTTTTTGAGAGTTGGGTGGAGGACATCATCTCTTAAAATAGGGTCCCACAGCTGCACCCCATCAGTGTAAGCAGGACTCTTAGGACTCTTAGAAGAGTCAATGCTCTAAAACCATGGGGGGCGCTTAGCCCCCTCTCTTCGTCCCTGAGGATGATTTCATTTTTCAGGGATTAGAGAGGGTGGTCCTTGTGGTGGACTGCAGGTATGGAGAGCTGTTGTCATCGTATTAGATAGATAAGAATGATTATATGTATTGTAGAAATGTCTCCTATCATGTTCCCTAATTTTTTATTATGTCCACATCCTGGTCCCCATCTTGGACATCATAACAAACGTGCACTTTTTTGTTTAATTTACACATTGGACCATAGGAAAAATGACACTACAGCTACAGAGGTGACCGTCTGATAGCCCAGCTCGACTATCCATCTCTACTGAAGACCCTTTCAGCTTTTTGAGAGTTGGGTGGAGGACATCATCTCTGAAAATAGGGTCCCACAGCTGCACCCCATCAGTGTGAGCAGGACTCTTAGGACTCTTAGAAGAGTCAATGCTCTGAGACCATGGGGGCACTTAGCCCCCTCTCTTCGTCACTGAGGATGATTTCATTTTTCAGGGATTAGAGAGGGTGGTCCTTGTGGTGGACTGCAGGTATGGAGAGCTGTTGTCATCGTATTAGATAGATAAGAATGATTATATGTATTGTAGAAATGTCTCCTATCATGTTCCCTAATTTTTTATTATGTCCACATCCTGGTCCCCATCTTGGACATCATAACAAACGTGCACTTTTTTGTTTAATTTACACATTGGACCATAGGAAAAATGACACTACAGCTACAGAGGTGACCGTCTGATAGCCCAGCTCGACTATCCATCTCTACTGAAGACCCTTTCAGCTTTTTGAGAGTTGGGTGGAGGACATCATCTCTTAAAATAGGGTCCCACAGCTGCACCCCATCAGTGTGAGCAGGACTCTTAGGACTCTTAGAAGAGTCAATGCTCTAAAACCATGGGGGCGCTTAGCCCCCTCTCTTCGTCCCTGAGGATGATTTCATTTTTCAGGGATTAGAGAGGGTGGTCCTTGTGGTGGACTGCAGGTATGGAGAGCTGTTGTCATCGTATTAGATAGATAAGAATGATTATATGTATTGTAGAAATGTCTCCTATCATGTTCCCTAATTTTTTATTATGTCCACATCCTGGTCCCCATCTTGGACATCATAACAAACGTGCACTTTTTTGTTTAATTTACACATTGGACCATAGGAAAAATGACACTACAGCTACAGAGGTGACCGTCTGATAGCCCAGCTCGACTATCCATCTCTACTGAAGACCCTTTCAGCTTTTTGAGAGTTGGGTGGAGGACATCATCTCTGAAAATAGGGTCCCACAGCTGCACCCCATCAGTGTGAGCAGGACTCTTAGGACTCTTAGAAGAGTTAATGCTCTGAGACCATGGGGGCGCTTAGCCCCCTCTCTTCGTCACTGAGGATGATTTCATTTTTCAGGGATTAGAGAGGGTGGTCCTTGTGGTGGACTGCAGGTATGGAGAGCTGTTGTCATCGTATTAGATAGATAAGAATGATTATATGTATTGTAGAAATGTCTCCTATCATGTTCCCTAATTTTTTATTATGTCCACATCCTGGTCCCCATTTTGGACATCATAACAAACGTGCACTTTTTTGTTTAATTTACACATTGGACCATAGGAAAAATGACACTACAGCTACAGAGGTGACCGTCTGATAGCCCAGCTCGACTATCCATCTCTACTGAAGACCCTTTCAGCTTTTTGAGAGTTGGGTGGAGGACATCATCTCTGAAAATAGGGTCCCACAGCTGCACCCCATCAGTGTGAGCAGGACTCTTAGGACTCTTAGAAGAGTTAATGCTCTGAGACCATGGGGGCGCTTAGCCCCCTCTCTTCGTCACTGAGGATGATTTCATTTTTCAGGGATTAGAGAGGGTGGTCCTTGTGGTGGACTGCAGGTATGGAGAGCTGTTGTGATCGTATTAGATAGATAAGAATGATTATATGTATTGTAGAAATGTCTCCTATCATGTTCCCTAATTTTTTATTATGTCCACATCCTGGTCCCCATCTTGGACATCATAACAAACGTGCACTTTTTTGTTTAATTTACACATTGGACCATAGGAAAAATGACACTACAGCTACAGAGGTGACCGTCTGATAGCCCAGCTCGACTATCCATCTCTACTGAAGACCCTTTCAGCTTTTTGAGAGTTGGGTGGAGGACATCATCTCTTAAAATAGGGTCCCACAGCTGCACCCCATCAGTGTAAGCAGGACTCTTAGGACTCTTAGAAGAGTCAATGCTCTAAAACCATGGGGGGCGCTTAGCCCCCTCTCTTCGTCCCTGAGGATGATTTCATTTTTCAGGGATTAGAGAGGGTGGTCCTTGTGGTGGACTGCAGGTATGGAGAGCTGTTGTCATCGTATTAGATAGATAAGAATGATTATATGTATTGTAGAAATGTCTCCTATCATGTTCCCTAATTTTTTATTATGTCCACATCCTGGTCCCCATCTTGGACATCATAACAAACGTGCACTTTTTTGTTTAATTTACACATTGGACCATAGGAAAAATGACACTACAGCTACAGAGGTGACCGTCTGATAGCCCAGCTTGACTATCCATCTCTACTGAAGACCCTTTCAGCTTTTTGAGAGTTGGGTGGAGGACATCATCTCTGAAAATAGGGTCCCACAGCTGCACCCCATCAGTGTGAGCAGGACTCTTAGGACTCTTAGAAGAGTCAATGCTCTGAGACCATTGGGGGCACTTAGCCCCCTCTCTTCATCACTGAGGATGATTTCATTTTTCAGGGATTAGAGAGGGTGGTCCTTGTGGTGGACTGCAGATATGGAGAGCTGTTATCATCGTATTAGATAGATAAGAATGATTATATGTATTGTAGAAATGTCTCCTATCATGTTCCCTAATTTTTTATTATGTCCACATCCTGGTCCCCATCTTGGACATCATAACAAACGTGCACTTTTTTGTTTAATTTACACATTGGACCATAGGAAAAATGACACTACAGCTACAGAGGTGACCGTCTGATAGCCCAGCTCGACTATCCATCTCTACTGAAGACCCTTTCAGCTTTTTGAGAGTTGGGTGGAGGACATCATCTCTGAAAATAGGGTCCCACAGCTGCACCCCATCAGTGTGAGCAGGATTCTTAGGACTCTTAGAAGAGTCAATGCTCTGAGACCATGGGGGGCGCTTAGCCCCCTCTCTTCGTCACTGAGGATGATTTCATTTTTCAGGGATTAGAGAGGGTGGTCCTTGTGGTGGACTGCAGGTATGGAGAGCTGTTGTCATCGTATTAAATAGATAAGAATGATTATATGTATTGTAGAAATGTCTCCTATCATGTTCCCTAATTTTTTATTATGTCCACATCCTGGTCCCCATCTTGGACATCATAACAAACGTGCACTTTTTTGTTTAATTTACACATTGGACCATAGGAAAAATGACACTACAGCTACAGAGGTGACCGTCTGATAGCCCAGCTCGACTATCCATCTCTACTGAGGACCCTTTCAGCTTTTTGAGAGTTGGGTCGAGAACATCATCTCTGAAAATAGGGTCCCACAGCTGCACCCCATCAGTGTGAGCAGGACTCTTAGGACTCTTAGAAGAGTCAATGCTCTGAGACCATGGGGGGCGCTTAGCCCCCTCTCTTCGTCACTGAGGATGATTTCACTTTTCAGGGAATAGAGAGGGTGGTCCTTGTGGTGGACTGCAGGTATGGAAAGCTGTTGTCATCGTATTAGATAGATAAGAATGATTATATGTATTGTAGAAATGTCTCCTATCATGTTCCCTATTTTTTTATTATGTCCACATCCTGGTCCCCATCTTGGAAATCATAACAAACGTGCACTTTTTTGTTTAACTTACACATTGGACCATAGGAAAAATGACACTACAGCTACAGAGGTGACCGTCTGATAGCCCAGCTCGACTATCCATCTCTACTGAAGACCCTTTCAGCTTTTTGAGAGTTGGGTGGAGGACATCATCTCTGAAAATAGGGTCCCACAGCTGCACCCCATCAGTGTGAGCAGGAATCTTAGGACTCTTAGAAGAGTCAATGCTCTGAGACCATGGGGGGCGCTTAGCCCCCTCTCTTCGTCACTGAGGATGATTTCATTTTTCAGGGATTAGAGAGAGTGGTCCTTGTGGTGGACTGCAGGTATGGAGAGCTGTTGTGATCGTATTAGATAGATAAGAATGATTATATGTATTGTAGAAATGTCTCCTATCATGTTCCCTAATTTTTTATTATGTCCACATCCTGGTCCCCATCTTGAACATCATAACAAACGTGCACTTTTTTGTTTAATTTACACCTTGGACCATAGGAAAAATGACACTACAGCTACAGAGGTGACCGTCTGATAGCCCAGCTCGACTATCCATCTCTACTGAAGACCCTTTCAGCTTTTTGAGAGTTGGGTGGAGGACATCATCTCTGAAAATAGGGTCCCACAGCTGCACCCCATCAGTGTGAGCAGGACTCTTAGGACTCTTAGACGAGTTAATGCTCTGAGACCATGGGGGCACTTAGCCCCCTCTCTTCGTCACTGAGGATGATTTCATTTTTCAGGGATTAGAGAGGGTGGTCCTTGTGGTGGACTGCAGGTATGGAGAGCTGTTGTCATCGTATTAGATAGATAAGAATGATTATATGTATTGTAGAAATGTCTCCTATCATGTTCCCTAATTTTTTATTATGTCCACATCCTGGTCCCCATCTTGGACATCATAACAAACGTGCACTTTTTTGTTTAATTTACACATTGGACCATAGGAAAAATGACACTACAGCTACAGAGGTGACCGTCTGATAGCCCAGCTCGACTATCCATCTCTACTGAAGACCCTTTCAGCTTTTTGAGAGTTGGGTGGAGGACATCATCTCTTAAAATAGGGTCCCACAGCTGCACCCCATCAGTGTGAGCAGGACTCTTAGGACTCTTAGAAGAGTCAATGCTCTAAAACCATGGGGGAGCTTAGCCCCCTCTCTTCGTCCCTGAGGATGATTTCATTTTTCAGGGATTAGAGAGGGTGGTCCTTGTGGTGGACTGCAGGTATGGAGAGCTGTTGTCATCGTATTAGATAGATAAGAATGATTATATGTATTGTAGAAATGTCTCCTATCATGTTCCCTAATTTTTTATTATGTCCACATCCTGGTCCCCATCTTGGACATCATAACAAACGTGCACTTTTTTGTTTAATTTACACATTGGACCATAGGAAAAATGACACTACAGCTACAGAGGTGACCGTCTGATAGCCCAGCTCGACTATCCATCTCTACTGAAGACCCTTTCAGCTTTTTGAGAGTTGGGTGGAGGACATCATCTCTGAAAATAGGGTCCCACAGCTGCACCCCATCAGTGTGAGCAGGACTCTTAGGACTCTTAGAAGAGTTAATGCTCTGAGACCATGGGGGCGCTTAGCCCCCTCTCTTCGTCACTGAGGATGATTTCATTTTTCAGGGATTAGAGAGGGTGGTCCTTGTGATGGACTGCAGGTATGGAGAGCTGTTGTCATCGTATTAGATAGATAAGAATGATTATATGTATTGTAGAAATGTCTCCTATCATGTTCCCTAATTTTTTATTATGTCCACATCCTGGTCCCCATCTTGGACATCATAACAAACGTGCACTTTTTTGTTTAATTTACACATTGGACCATAGGAAAAATGACACTACAGCTACAGAGGTGACCGTCTGATAGCCCAGCTCGACTATCCATCTCTACTGAAGACCCTTTCAGCTTTTTGAGAGTTGGGTGGAGGACATCATCTCTGAAAATAGGGTCCCACAGCTGCACCCCATCAGTGTGAGCAGGACTCTTAGGACTCTTAGAAGAGTTAATGCTCTGAGACCATGGGGGCGCTTAGCCCCCTCTCTTCGTCACTGAGGATGATTTCATTTTTCAGGGATTAGAGAGGGTGGTCCTTGTGGTGGACTGCAGGTATGGAGAGCTGTTGTGATCGTATTAGATAGATAAGAATGATTATATGTATTGTAGAAATGTCTCCTATCATGTTCCCTAATTTTTTATTATGTCCACATCCTGGTCCCCATCTTGGACATCATAACAAACGTGCACTTTTTTGTTTAATTTACACATTGGACCATAGGAAAAATGACACTACAGCTACAGAGGTGACCGTCTGATAGCCCAGCTCGACTATCCATCTCTACTGAAGACCCTTTCAGCTTTTTGAGAGTTGGGTGGAGGACATCATCTCTTAAAATAGGGTCCCACAGCTGCACCCCATCAGTGTAAGCAGGACTCTTAGGACTCTTAGAAGAGTCAATGCTCTGAGACCATGGGGGGCGCTTAGCCCCCTCTCTTCGTCACTGAGGATGATTTCATTTTTCAGGGATTAGAGAGGGTGGTCCTTGTGGTGGACTGCAGGTATGGAGAGCTGTTGTCATCGTATTAAATAGATAAGAATGATTATATGTATTGTAGAAATGTCTCCTATCATGTTCCCTAATTTTTTATTATGTCCACATCCTGGTCCCCATCTTGGACATCATAACAAACGTGCACTTTTTTGTTTAATTTACACATTGGACCATAGGAAAAATGACACTACAGCTACAGAGGTGACCGTCTGATAGCCCAGCTCGACTATCCATCTCTACTGAGGACCCTTTCAGCTTTTTGAGAGTTGGGTGGAGAACATCATCTCTGAAAATAGGGTCCCACAGCTGCACCCCATCAGTGTGAGCAGGACTCTTAGGACTCTTAGAAGAGTCAATGCTCTGAGACCATGGGGGGCGCTTAGCCCCCTCTCTTCGTCACTGAGGATGATTTCACTTTTCAGGGAATAGAGAGGGTGGTCCTTGTGGTGGACTGCAGGTATGGAAAGCTGTTGTCATCGTATTAGATAGATAAGAATGATTATATGTATTGTAGAAATGTCTCCTATCATGTTCCCTATTTTTTTATTATGTCCACATCCTGGTCCCCATCTTGGAAATCATAACAAACGTGCACTTTTTTGTTTAATTTACACATTGGACCATAGGAAAAATGACACTACAGCTACAGAGGTGACCGTCTGATAGCCCAGCTCGACTATCCATCTCTACTGAAGACCCTTTCAGCTTTTTGAGAGTTGGGTGGAGGACATCATCTCTGAAAATAGGGTCCCACAGCTGCACCCCATCAGTGTGAGCAGGAATCTTAGGACTCTTAGAAGAGTCAATGCTCTGAGACCATGGGGGGCGCTTAGCCCCCTCTCTTCGTCACTGAGGATGATTTCATTTTTCAGGGATTAGAGATAGTGGTCCTTGTGGTGGACTGCAGGTATGGAGAGCTGTTGTGATCGTATTAGATAGATAAGAATGATTATATGTATTGTAGAAATGTCTCCTATCATGTTCCCTAATTTTTTATTATGTCCACATCCTGGTCCCCATCTTGAACATCATAACAAACGTGCACTTTTTTGTTTAATTTACACATTGGACCATAGGAAAAATGACACTACAGCTACAGAGGTGACCGTCTGATAGCCCAGCTCGACTATCCATCTCTACTGAAGACCCTTTCAGCTTTTTGAGAGTTGGGTGGAGGACATCATCTCTGAAAATAGGGTCCCACAGCTGCACCCCATCAGTGTGAGCAGGACTCTTAGGACTCTTAGAAGAGTTAATGCTCTGAGACCATGGGGGCGCTTAGCCCCCTCTCTTCGTCACTGAGGATGATTTCATTTTTCAGGGATTAGAGAGGGTGGTCCTTGTGGTGGACTGCAGGTATGGAGAGCTGTTATCATCGTATTAGATAGATAACAATGATTATGTGTATTGTAGAAATGTCTCCTATCATGTTCCCTAATTTTTTATTATGTCCACATCCTGGTCCCCATCTTGGACATCATAACAAACGTGCACTTTTTTGTTTAATTTACACATTGGACCATAGGAAAAATGACACTACAGCTACAGAGGTGACCGTCTGATAGCCCAGCTCGACTATCCATCTCTACTGAAGACCCTTTCAGCTTTTTGAGAGTTGGGTGGAGGACATCATCTCTGAAAATAGGGTCCCACAGCTGCACCCCATCAGTGTGAGCAGGACTCTTAGGACTCTTGGAAGAGTCAATGCTCTGAGACCATGGGGGGCGCTTAGCCCCCTCTCTTCGTCACTGAGGATGATTTCATTTTTCAGGGATTAGAGAGGGTGGTCCTTGTGGTGGACTGCAGGTATGGAGAGCTGTTGTCATCGTATTAGATAGATAAGAATGATTATATGTATTGTAGAAATGTCTCCTATCATGTTCCCTAATTTTTTATTATGTCCACATCCTGGTCCCCATCTTGGACATCATAACAAACGTGCACTTTTTTGTTTAATTTACACATTGGACCATAGGAAAAATGGACATAATAAAAAATTAGGGAACATGATAGGAGACATTTCTACAATACATATAATCATTCTTATCTATCTAATACGATGACAACAGCTCTCCATACCTGCAGTCCACCACAAGGACCACCCTCTCTAATCCCTGAAAAATGAAATCATCCTCAGTGACGAAGAGAGGGGGCTAAGCGCCCCCATGGTCTCAGAGCATTAACTCTTCTAAGAGTCCTAAGAGTCCTGCTCACACTGATGGGGTGCAGCTGTGGGACCCTATTTTCAGAGATGATGTCCTCCACCCAACCCTCAAAAAGCTGAAGGGGTCTTCAGTAGAGATGGATAGTCGAGCTGGGCTATCAGACGGTCACCTCTGTAGCTGTAGTGTTATTTTTCCTATGGTCCAATGTGTAAATTAAACAAAAAAGTGCACGTTTGTTATGATGTCCAAGATGGGGACCAGGATGTGGACATAATAAAAAATTAGGGAACATGATAGGAGACATTTCTACAATACATATAATCATTCTTATCTATCTAATAGGATGACAACAGCTCTCCATACCTGCAGTCCACCACAAGGACCACGCTCTCTAATCCCTGAAAAATGAAATCATCCTCAGTGACGAAGAGAGGGGGCCAAGCGCCCCCCATGGTACCAGAGCATTGACTCTTCTAAGAGTCCTAAGAGTCCTGCTCACACTGATGGGGTGAAGCTGTGGGACCCTATTTTCAGAGATGATGTCCTCCACCCAACTCTCAAAAAGCTGAAAGGGTCTTCAGTAGAGATGGATAGTCGAGCTGGGCTATCAGACGGTCACCTCTGTAGCTGTAGTGTCATTTTTCCTATGGTCCAATGTGTAAATTAAACAAAAAAGTGCACGTTTGTTATGATGTCCAAGATGGGGACCAGGATGTGGACATAATAAAAAATTAGGGAACATGATAGGAGACATTTCTACAATACATATAATCATTCTTATCTATCTAATACGATGATAACAGCTCTCCATAACTGCAGTCCACCACAAGGACCACCCTCTCTAATCCCTGAAAAATGAAATCATCCTCAGTGACGAAGAGAGGGGGCTAAGTGCCCCCAATGGTCTCAGAGCATTGACTCTTCTAAGAGTCCTAAGAGTCCTGCTCACACTGATGGGGTGCAGCTGTGGGACCCTATTTTCAGAGATGATGTCCTCCACCCAAATCTCAAAATGCTGAAAGGGTCTTCAGTAGAGATGGATAGTCGAGCTGGGCTATCAGACGGTCACCTCTGTAGCTGTAGTGTCATTTTTCCTATGGTCCAATGTGTAAATTAAACAAAAAAGTGCACGTTTGTTATGATGTCCAAGATGGGGACCAGGATGTGGACATAATAAAAAATTAGGGAACATGATAGGAGACATTTCTACAATACATATAATCATTCTTATCTATCTAATACGATGACAACAGCTCTCCATACCTGCAGTCCACCACAAGGACCACCCTCTCTAATCCCTGAAAAATGAAATCATCCTCAGTGACGAAGAGAGGGGGCTAAGCGCCCCCATGGTCTCAGAGCATTAACTCTTCTAAGAGTCCTAAGAGTCCTGCTCACACTGATGGGGTGCAGCTGTGGGACCCTATTTTCAGAGATGATGTCCTCCACCCAACTCTCAAAAAGCTGAAAGGGTCTTCAGTAGAGATGGATAGTCGAGCTGGGCTATCAGACGGTCACCTCTGTAGCTGTAGTGTCATTTTTCCTATGGTCCAATGTGTAAATTAAACAAAAAAGTGCACGTTTGTTATGATGTCCAAGATGGGGACCAGGATGTGGACATAATAAAAAATTAGGGAACATGATAGGAGACATTTCTACAATACATATAATCATTCTTATCTATCTAATACGATCACAACAGCTCTCCATACCTGCAGTCCACCACAAGGACCACTCTCTCTAATCACTGAAAAATGAAATCATCCTCAGTGACGAAGAGAGGGGGCTAAGCGCCCCCCATGGTCTCAGAGCATTGACTCTTCTAAGAGTCCTAAGATTCCTGCTCACACTGATGGGGTGCAGCTGTGGGACCCTATTTTCAGAGATGATGTCCTCCACCCAACTCTCAAAAAGCTGAAAGGGTCTTCAGTAGAGATGGATAGTCGAGCTGGGCTATCAGACGGTCACCTCTGTAGCTGTAGTGTCATTTTTCCTATGGTCCAATTTGTAAATTAAACAAAAAAGTGCACGTTTGTTATGATTTCCAAGATGGGGACCAGGATGTGGACATAATAAAAAAATAGGGAACATGATAGGAGACATTTCTGCAATACATATAATCATTCTTATCTATCTAATACGATGACAACAGCTCTCCATACCTGCAGTCCACCACAAGGACCACCCTCTCTATTCCCTGAAAAGTGAAATCATCCTCAGTGACGAGGAGAGGGGGCTAAGCGCCCCCCATGGTCTCAGAGCATTGACTCTTCTAAGAGTCCTAAGAGTCCTGCTCACACTGATGGGGTGCAGCTGTGGGACCCTATTTTCAAAGATGATGTTCTCCACCCAACTCTCAAAAAGCTGAAAGGGTCTTCAGTAGAGATGGATAGTCGAGCTGGGCTATCAGACGGTCACCTCTGTAGCTGTAGTGTCATTTTTCCTATGGTCCAATGTGTAAATTAAACAAAAAAGTGCACGTTTGTTATGATGTCCAAGATGGGGACCAGGATGTGGACATAATAAAAAATTAGGGAACATGATAGGAGACATTTCTACAATACATATAATCATTCTTATCTATTTAATACGATGACAACAGCTCTCCATACCTGCAGTCCACTACAAGGACCACCCTCTCTAATCCCTGAAAAATGAAATCATCCTCAGTGACGAAGAGAGGGGGCTAAGCGCCCCCATGGTCTCAGAGCATTGACTCTTCTAAGAGTCCTAAGAGTCCTGCTCACACTGATGGGGTGCAGCTGTGGGACCCTATTTTCAGAGATGATGTCCTCCACCCAACTCTCAAAAAGCTGAAAGGTTCTTCAGTAGAGATGGATAGTCGAGCTGGGCTATCAGACGGTCACCTCTGTAGCTGTAGTGTCATTTTTCCTATGGTCCAATGTGTAAATTAAACAAAAAAAGTGCACGTTTGTTATGATGTCCAAGATGGGGACCAGGATGTGGACATAATAAAAAATTAGGGAAATTGATAGGAGACATTTCTACAATACATATAATCATTCTTATCTATCTAATACGATGATAACAGCTCTCCATATCTGCAGTCCACCACAAGGACCACCCTCTCTAATCCCTGAAAAATGAAATCATCCTCAGTGATGAAGAGAGGGGGCTAAGTGCCCCCAATGGTCTCAGAGCATTGACTCTTCTAAGAGTCCTAAGAGTCCTGCTCACACTGATGGGGTGCAGCTGTGGGACCCTATTTTCAGAGATGATGTCCTCCACCCAACTCTCAAAAAGCTGAAAGGGTCTTCAGTAGAGATGGATAGTCGAGCTGGGCTATCAGACGGTCACCTCTGTAGCTGTAGTGTCATTTTTTCTATGGTCCAATGTGTAAATTAAACAAAAAAGTGCACGTTTGTTATGATGTCCAAGATGGGGACCAGGATGTGGACATAATAAAAAATTAGGGAACATGATAGGAGACATTTCTACAATACATATAATCATTCTTATCTATCTAATACGATGACAACAGCTCTCCATACCTACAGTCCACCACAAGGACCACCCTCTCTAATCCCTGAAAAATGAAATCATCCTCAGTGACGAAGAGAGGGGGCTAAGCGCCCCCATGGTCTCAGAGCATTAACTCTTCTAAGAGTCCTAAGAGTCCTGCTCACACTGATGGGGTGCAGCTGTGGGACCCTATTTTCAGAGATGATGTCCTCCACCCAACTCTCAAAAAGCTGAAAGGGTCTTCAGTAGAGATGGATAGTCGAGCTGGGCTATCAGACGGTCACCTCTGTAGCTGTAGTGTCATTTTTCCTATGGTCCAATGTGTAAATTAAACAAAAAAGTGCACGTTTGTTATGATGTCCAAGATGGGGACCAGGATGTGGACATAATAAAAAATTAGGGAACATGATAGGAGACATTTCTACAATACATATAATCATTCTTATCTATCTAATACGATGACAACAGCTCTCCATACCTGCAGTCCACCACAAGGACCACCCTCTCTAATCCCTGAAAAATGAAATCATCCTCAGTGACGAAGAGAGGGGGCTAAGCGCCCCCCATGGTCTCAGAGCATTGACTCTTCTAAGAGTCCTAAGAGTCCTGCTCACACTGATGGGGTGCAGCTGTGGGACCCTATTTTCAGAGATGATGTCCTCCACCCAACTCTCAAAAAGCTGAAAGGGTCTTCAGTAGAGATGGATTGTCGAGCTGGGCTATCAGACGGTCACCTCTGTAGCTGTAGTGTCATTTTTCCTATGGTCCAATGTGTAAATTAAACAAAAAAGTGCACGTTTGTTATGATGTCCAAGATGGGGACCAAAATGTGGACATAATAAAAAATTAGGGAACATGATAGGAGACATTTCTACAATACATATAATCATTCTTATCTATCTAATACGATGATAACAGCTCTCCATACCTGCAGTCCACCACAAGGACCACCCTTTCTAATCCCTGAAAAATGAAATCATCCTCAGTGACGAAGAGAGGGGGCTAAGTGCCCCCAATGGTCTCAGAGCATTGACTTTTCTAAGAGTCCTAAGAGTCCTGCTCACACTGATGGGGTGCAGCTGTGGGACCCTATTTTCAGAGATGATGTCCTCCACCCAACTCTCAAAAAGCTGAAAGGGTCTTCAGTAGAGATGGATAGTCGAGCTGGGCTATCAGACGGTCACCTCTGTAGCTGTAGTGTCATTTTTCCTATGGTCCAATGTGTAAATTAAACAAAAAAGTGCACGTTTGTTATGATGTCCAAGATGGGGACCAGGATGTGGACATAATAAAAAATTAGGGAACATGATAGGAGACATTTCTACAATACATATAATCATTCTTATCTATCTAATACAATGACAACAGCTCTCCATACCTGCAGTCCACCACAAGGACCACCCTCTCTAATCCCTGAAAAATGAAATCATCCTCAGTGACGAAGAGAGGGGGCCAAGCGCCCCCCATGGTACCAGAGCATTGACTCTTCTAAGAGTCCTAAGAGTCCTGCTCACATTGATGGGGTGAAGCTGTGGGACCCTATTTTCAGAGATGATGTCCTCCACCCAACTCTCAAAAAGCTGAAAGGGTCTTCAGTAGAGATGGATAGTCGAGCTGGGCTATCAGACGGTCACCTCTGTAGCTGTAGTGTCATTTTTCCTATGGTCCAATGTGTAAATTAAACAAAAAAGTGCACGTTTGTTATGATGTCCAAGATGGGGACCAGGATGTGGACATAATAAGAAATTAGGGAACATGATAGGAGACATTTCTACAATACATATAATCATTCTTATCTATCTAATACGATGACAACAGCTCTCCATACCTGCAGTCCACCACAAGGACCACCCTCTCTAATCCCTGAAAAATGAAATCATCCTCAGGGACGAAGAGAGGGGGCTAAGCGCCCCCCATGGTTTTAGAGCATTGACTCTTCTAAGAGTCCTAAGAGTCCTGCTTACACTGATGGGGTGCAGCTGTGGGACCCTATTTTCAGAGATGATGTCCTCCACCCAACTCTCAAAAAGCTGAAAGGGTCTTCAGTAGAGATGGATAGTCGAGCTGGGCTATCAGACGGTCACCTCTGTAGCTGTAGTGTCATTTTTCCTATGGTCCAATGTGTAAATTAAACAAAAAAGTGCACGTTTGTTATGATGTTCAAGATGGGGACCAGGATGTGGACATAATAAAAAATTAGGGAACATGATAGGAGACATTTCTACAATACATATAATCATTCTTATCTATCTAATACGATCACAACAGCTCTCCATACCTGCAGTCCACCACAAGGACCACTCTCTCTAATCCCTGAAAAATGAAATCATCCTCAGTGACGAAGAGAGGGGGCTAAGCGCCCCCCATGGTCTCAGAGCATTGACTCTTCTAAGAGTCCTAAGATTCCTGCTCACACTGATGGGGTGCAGCTGTGGGACCCTATTTTCAGAGATGATGTCCTCCACCCAACTCTCAAAAAGCTGAAAGGGTCTTCAGTAGAGATGGATAGTCGAGCTGGGCTATCAGACGGTCACCTCTGTAGCTGTAGTGTCATTTTTCCTATGGTCCAATGTGTAAATTAAACAAAAAAGTGCACGTTTGTTATGATTTCCAAGATGGGGACCAGGATGTGGACATAATAAAAAAATAGGGAACATGATAGGAGACATTTCTACAATACATATAATCATTCTTATCTATCTAATACGATGACAACAGCTCTCCATACCTGCAGTCCACCACAAGGACCACCCTCTCTATTCCCTGAAAAGTGAAATCATCCTCAGTGACGAAGAGAGGGGGCTAAGCGCCCCCCATGGTCTCAGAGCATTGACTCTTCTAAGAGTCCTAAGAGTCCTGCTCACACTGATGGGGTGCAGCTGTGGGACCCTATTTTCAGAGATGATGTTCTCCACCCAACTCTCAAAAAACTGAAAGGGTCTTCAGTAGAGATGGATAGTCGAGCTGGGCTATCAGACGGTCACCTCTGTAGCTGTAGTGTCATTTTTCCTATGGTCCAATGTGTAAATTAAACAAAAAAGTGCACGTTTGTTATGATGTCCAAGATGGGGACCAGGATGTGGACATAATAAAAAATTAGGGAACATGATAGGAGACATTTCTACAATACATATAATCATTCTTATCTATTTAATACGATGACAACAGCTCTCCATACCTGCAGTCCACCACAAGGACCACCCTCTCTAATCCCTGAAAAATGAAATCATCCTCAGTGACGAAGAGAGGGGGCTAAGCGCCCCCCATGGTCTCAGAGCATTAACTCTTCTAAGAGTCCTAAGAGTCCTGCTCACACTGATGGGGTGCAGCTGTGGGACCCTATTTTCAGAGATGATGTCCTCCACCCAACTCTCAAAAAGCTGAAAGGGTCTTCAGTAGAGATGGATAGTCGAGCTGGGCTATCAGTCGGTCACCTCTGTAGCTGTAGTGTAATTTTTCCTATGGTCCAATGTGTAAATTAAACAAAAAAGTGCCCGTTTGTTATGATGTCCAAGATGGGGACCAGGATGTGGACATAATAAAAAATTAGGGAACATGATAGGAGACATTTCTACAATACATATAATCATTCTTATCTATCTAATACGATGATAACAGCTCTCCATATCTGCAGTCCACCACAAGGACCACCCTCTCTAATCCCTGAAAAATGAAATCATCCTCAGTGATGAAGAGAGGGGGCTAAGTGCCCCCAATGGTCTCAGAGCATTGACTCTTCTAAGAGTCCTAAGAGTCCTGCTCACACTGATGGGGTGCAGCTGTGGGACCATATTTTCAGAGATGATGTCCTCCACCCAACTCTCAAAAAGCTGAAAGGGTCTTCAGTAGAGATGGATAGTCGAGCTGGGCTATCAGACGGTCACCTCTGTAGCTGTAGTGTCATTTTCCCTATGGTCCAATGTGTAAATTAAACAAAAAAGTGCACGTTTGTTATGATGTCCAAGATGGGGACCAGGATGTGGACATAATAAAAAATTAGGGAACATGATAGGAGACATTTCTACAATACATATAATCATTCTTATCTATCTAATACGATGACAACAGCTCTCCATACCTGCAGTCCACCACAAGGACCACCCTCTCTAATCCTTGAAAAATGAAATCATCCTCAGTGACGAAGAGAGGGGGCTAAGCGCCCCCATGGTCTCAGAGCATTAACTCTTCTAAGAGTCCTAAGAGTCCTGCTCACACTGATGGGGTGCAGCTGTGGGACCCTATTTTCAGAGATGATGTCCTCCACCCAACTCTCAAAAAGCTGAAAGGGTCTTCAGTAGAGATGGATAGTCGAGCTGGGCTATCAGACGGTCACCTCTGTAGCTGTAGTGTCATTTTTCCTATGGTCCAATGTGTAAATTAAACAAAAAAGTGCACGTTTGTTATGATGTCCAAGATGGGGACCAGGATGTGGACATAATAAAAAATTAGGGAACATGATAGGAGACATTTCTACAATACATATAATCATTCTTATCTATCTAATACGATGACAACAGCTCTCCATACCTGCAGTCCACCACAAGGACCACCCTCTCTAATCCCTGAAAAATGAAATCATCCTCAGTGACGAAGAGAGGGGGCCAAGCGCCCCCCATGGTACCAGAGCATTGACTCTTCTAAGAGTCCTAAGAGTCCTGCTCACACTGATGGGGTGAAGCTGTGGGACCCTATTTTCAGAGATGATGTCCTCCACCCAACTCTCAAAAAGCTGAAAGGGTCTTCAGTAGAGATGGATAGTCGAGCTGGGCTATCAGACGGTCACCTCTGTAGCTGTAGTGTCATTTTTCCTATGGTCCAATGTGTAAATTAAACAAAAAAGTGCACGTTTGTTATGATGTCCAAGATGGGGACCAGGATGTGGACATAATAAGAAATTAGGGAACATGATAGGAGACATTTCTACAATACATATAATCATTCTTATCTATCTAATACGATGACAACAGCTCTCCATACCTGCAGTCCACCACAATGACCACCCTCTCTAATCCCTGAAAAATGAAATCATCCTCAGGGACGAAGAGAGGGGGCTAAGCGCCCCCCATGGTTTTAGAGCATTGACTCTTCTAAGAGTCCTAAGAGTCCTGCTTACACTGATGGGGTGCAGCTGTGGGACCCTATTTTCAGAGATGATGTCCTCCACCCAACTCTCAAAAAGCTGATAGGGTCTTCAGTAGAGATGGATAGTCGAGCTGGGCTATCAGACGGTCACCTCTGTAGCTGTAGTGTCATTTTTCCTATGGTCCAATGTGTAAATTAAACAAAAAAGTGCACGTTTGTTATGATGTCCAAGATGGGGACCAGGATGTGGACATAATAAAAAATTAGGGAACATGATAGGAGACATTTCTACAATACATATAATCATTCTTATCTATCTAATACGATCACAACAGCTCTCCATACCTGCAGTCCACCACAAGGACCACTCTCTCTAATCCCTGAAAAATGAAATCATCCTCAGTGACGAAGAGAGGGGGCTAAGCGCCCCCCATGGTCTCAGAGCATTGACTCTTCTAAGAGTCCTAAGATTCCTGCTCACACTGATGGGGTGCAGCTGTGGGACCCTATTTTCAGAGATGATGTCCTCCACCCAACTCTCAAAAAGCTGAAAGGGTCTTCAGTAGAGATGGATAGTCGAGCTGGGCTATCAGACGGTCACCTCTGTAGCTGTAGTGTCATTTTTCCTATGGTCCAATGTGTAAATTAAACAAAAAAGTGCACGTTTGTTATGATGTCCAAGATGGGGACCAGGATGTGGACATAATAAAAAAATAGGGAACATGATAGGAGACATTTCTACAATACATATAATCATTCTTATCTATCTAATACGATGACAACAGCTCTCCATACCTGCAGTCCACCACAAGGACCACCCTCTCTATTCCCTGAAAAGTGAAATCATCCTCAGTGACGAAGAGAGGGGGCTAAGCGCCCTCCATGGTCTCAGAGCATTAACTCTTCTAAGAGTCCTAAGAGTCCTGCTCACACTGATGGGGTGCAGCTGTGGGACCCTATTTTCAGAGATGATGTTCTCCACCCAACTCTCAAATAGCTGAAAGGGTCTTCAGTAGAGATGGATAGTCGAGCTGGGCTATCAGACGGTCACCTCTGTAGCTGTAGTGTCATTTTTCCTATGGTCCAATGTGTAAATTAAACAAAAAAGTGCACGTTTGTTATGATGTCCAAGATGGGGACCAGGATGTGGACATAATAAAAAATTAGGGAACATGATAGGAGACATTTCTACAATACATATAATCATTCTTATCTATTTAATACGATGACAACAGCTCTCCATACCTGCAGTCCACCACAAGGACCACCCTCTCTAATCCCTGAAAAATGAAATCATCCTCAGTGATGAAGAGAGGGGGCTAAGCGCCCCCCATGGTCTCAGAGCATTGACTCTTCTAAGAGTCCTAAGAGTCCTGCTCACACTGATGGGGTGCAGCTGTGGGACCCTATTTTCAGAGATGATGTCCTCCACCCAACTCTCAAAAAGCTGAAAGGGTCTTCAGTAGAGATGGATAGTCGAGCTGGGCTATCAGACGGTCACCTCTGTAGCTGTAGTGTCATTTTTCCTATGGTCCAATGTGTAAATTAAACAAAAAAGTGCACGTTTGTTATGATGTCCAAGATGGGGACCAGGATGTGGACATAATAAAAAATTAGGGAACATGATAGGAGACATTTCTACAATACATATAATCATTCTTATCTATCTAATACGATGACAACAGCTCTCCATACCGTATTTCATGGTCAATCCAGGTTTGTCAGTGATGGCACTGACATAATGTATGGCGTCTTTTTCGGGCGTTATCCTTTGCCTTTTCATTGTGAAAATCCAGTTGCCTATATCAAAGCAAATTCTACTACTTGTAAAGTATGCAGAAAATGAAATGTAGAACATATAACATCAACTGCTTAGGAACGCATCATAGGTTAGTACTTAAAAGGATATTGTCATGTTCTAGTCATAATGCAAGCTGGACATTTTTCATGTTACCCTGTAATCGCCGGCCTGTTCTAATGCTCACAAGCAAAGATATATGCTCAGCTGCTAAGGCTTCCCTCTGCCTTCTGAATGAAAATTGAATATGTCTGGCTCACTGTGTATATAGCAGGTGCTCAGAAAAAATAAGAGTCAATTCAAAAGAAATAGCTCTGGCACACTATAGTGATTAATAACGTAAGAAAAGAACTCTTGGAATGCTGAAAATTCTTTATTTGTGCAAAAGGATAATTCATCCAACGTTTCAACCTTGTTTTTAGGTCTTTATCAAGGATAAAGTTATCTAAGATCATAAAGGGTTACAAAACCATATAAACACGTAATTAGTACATAGTACAACATAACAGTACAATATATTGCTACTTGAGAGTACAATGGGTCAAATGACCATGAGGCACATACAAAAAATTTTTCCAAAGCCATAGTGAAAACATTTGTACTGAGGAAAGAAAATTTCCACATGACCTATCTGGAGAAACATTCTGGATCAAACAACCAAAAATAGTCAAGCAGGTAAATACACACCTATATGGATAACAGGATGATATGTGTTCAATTGTATAGCGTCATTGCCATTAAGGTACAAATGGAAAACTTGCAATCCTATATAGTGAAGGAAATGAACACATATCATATCAAAGAACACAGGAACATGGGTGTGAGAAAAACCTCAATGTTTATACTTTGTTCTTTATAATGGTGTGAACATGTATATGTCTCAGTACCTTATGCACTTGAGAATTCTAGTGAGTAGATGATGAAAGCCTATTCCAGAACTGGAATCGGTAAATAATTGTAGGTGGAATCTAAATGAAAAGATGGTACAAGTGTTATCATGACACGTGGGCTATAACACAATGGACCGTGTGACAAAGAAGAAAGGAGAGAAAGAAGAGGAAGAAAATGGAACTACCTGTAACATTACGTGATAGTCACTGGTAAGTATCACTTGACAATTCAGGTGAAAAAGGATTCCTTTATTAAAGGGTTCTCAGTCGCCTCAGGATCATGAAATACTAGGGTAAATGATATGAGAATGGGTAAGAAGCACCACTAAAGGAAATATGAGATGCAGGACATATATCTATAAACCCCTGAACTACATGATAGAAATAAAAAGAAGAAAAAAGAAAAAAAAGAAGAAAGAAGAAGAACACATAGAATGCGGAAAGAGAATGGGTACAACTACCTGAGTTACTGCAGGGAGGCCCCTGGTTGGTATTGTGAGGGTTAGTGGAATTCCTTCACTGAAGGGTTCTCAGTTGCCTCAGGTTCGTGAAAAATGCTATAGACAAATAATGCCCGGAGAAAAGGGGTTCATATACAGCGAATAATGGTAATACAAGGTACATGTGTCACATGTAATTGTATATATATATATATTGTACTAAGCTCTACACCAGAAATAGAAAGTAGTCCCTCTGCCTTTTGTCTAGGTGCCCTGAGTTATGTCCTGTAAACTGTCACAGCGACCCAGACACACATGTGTAGTAGGGGAATATCCCTGCTGAGATGCCAGTGCTAGAGCACTCGTTTGCTGTGGAGTTGAACGCTATGTGAGCAGTTCTTACCTTCAATGAGCAGAAGTCTCTTTTTTCAGATTTCAATATCTCTGTGGGTATCTGGCAGAAATATGGAATACTCTTTACTGCTAAGACCCTGTACACCACTCCCACTAAAGGGGGCTTTACACGCTGCGACATCGCTAATGCGGAGTCGTTGGGGTCACGGAATTTGTGACGCACATCCGGCCGCATTAGCGATGTTGCTGCGTGTGACACCGATGAGCGATTTTGCATCGTTGCAAAAACGTGCAAAATCGCTCATCGGTGACATGGGTCTCCATTCTCGATTATCGTTACTGCAGCAGTAACGATGTAGTTCGTCGCTCCTGCGGCAGCACACATCACTCCGTGTGACACCGCAGAAACGAGGAACCTCTCCTTACCTGCCTCCCAGCCGCTATGAGGAAGGAAGGAGGTGGGCGGGATGTTCCGGCCACTCATCTCCGCCCCTCCGCTGCTATTGGGCGGTCGCTCAGTGACGTCGCTGTGACGCCGCACGGACCGCCCCCTTAGAAAGGAGGCGGTTCGCCGGTCACAGCGACGTCGCCGGGCAGGTAAGTATGTGTGACGGGTCTGGTCGGTGTTGTGCGGCATGGGCAGCGATTTACCCGTGTCGCGCAACAGATGGGGGCGGGTACCCACACTAGCGATATCGGGACCGATATCGCAGTGTGTAAAGTAGCCTTTAGTCACATGACCAAGACTGTATCTGTGTCCCTACAACACACTTGAGACAAATGTGTGTGTGAGCCTGCATTGTGGGGTATATATAATATATTATAGAGCTGGGAAGGATCATTCTAAGCAGTGAGCTGTTCCAGTATTTGTAGGAAAATACCCAGTAGAAGCATCAAACACAGCACCAATACCTCCCATCAGTATCCCACCACAGTGCCATGTAACCCATGCCCTACACTCCCATCTACACCAATACTATACAGGCACAAACTAGTATATCTGACTAAAAGCCCCCAAAATATGAAGAACGGCCTATAGTTGAGTGTGGATATAAAATCTATGTGAGCAGAGCTAGAATAGAAATCACTGATCGCATTGAAGTCATTCTGACCATAAATCACCATGATATCAAGGTGAGGAGTTGTGTGTTACTGCTGGGAGGAAAGGGTTAACAGTGGAATATTAAGGTGCATTTCTGTGTGCAGTGTTACTAGTCAATGTAACAATTCAGTATGAGCTGCTCTTGGTGCCGGGGGAGGGAGATGCTCTCCTGAGCAAGATAGATGGGAAATGAACATAATATCTATATAGTGTAAGGCAGGGGGTCTCAAACTCGGCTGGGTGTATGGGCCGCACAGAGGAAAAAAATAATTTGGGGGGCTGCATTCTTTGCAAGACAAAGTGACATTTTTATTGGTACCATATATGTATATATTTTTTTTACACACCTTTGGATGACTGATTTTCAACATTTTTCACTTGTTTATTATAACAAATGTGCACATTCTTTGGTTAAATCTAAAAAAAATAAATGTGATGTTAAAAAAAAGTCATGCCTTATTTTGTTTTTTTTTACATTTTATCCCTTTCTTTTAACTAATAGTGTTACAATTATGACGCTAGCGTTTTGTGAAGGGAATGCTTTGCCTACTTCCGTGACTATGGCCTTCCGGAACTGCTGCATTTTGGCTGACCTCTCCGCCTCGGGAATAAGAGACATAAAGTTCTCCTTGTAGCGTGGGTCTAACAGTGTTACCAACCAGTAATGATTGTCGGCCAAGATGTTCTTAACGCGAGGGTCACGAGACAGGCAGCTTACCATAAAGTCATCCATGTGCGCCAGACTCTTAACAGCCATCACTTCAGTATCCAGACCAACACGATGACTGAACATGCTGTCCTCCTCCTTCTCCTCCTCCTCATCTACCCTGTCCTCTGGCCAGCCACGCTGAACTGAGCATATGACTGGTATGCATGTCATATCCTCAATTTGGCCGGAGAGTTGCTCCATGTCTTCATCTTCCTCCTCGTCATAGTCCTCCACTGCACGTTGTGATGAGACGAGGCTGGGCTATGTGTTATCACCCACACAACATGGCCAAACAAAAGACAATACCTGGCCTATTCATTCAATGAAAACTCATAGGCAACACAGTCCATTGGACTAGGCAATTACATTCAACCATACAAAGTCCATGGGCTTTGCCTCAAAGTCAAACCCACAACTTCTTGTAACCCAAGGAAAGAGCCTACCACTACACCAATACAGAGAAGAGAATGACTCTACATTAATTCACATAATCCTAGTGACTGCGCACACAACATGACCAAACGAAAACAAAAGACAGTCCCTGGCCTATCAATCCAATGGAAACTCATAGACAACATAGTCCAATGGACTACGCAATTACATGCAGCCATACAAAGTCCATGGGCCTTGCCTCAGAGTCATACCCACAATCTCTGGCAGAACAAGCAAAGAGCCTACAACTTCACCAACACAAAGAAGTAGGAAGCTGCGTCTACATTAATTCACATAATCCTAGTGACTGCGCACACAACATGGCCAAACAAAAGCAAAAGACAGTACCTGGCCTATCAATCCAATGGGAACTCATAGGCAACACAGTTAATTGAACTAGGCAATTACATGCAGCCATACAAACTCCATGGGCCTTGCCTCAGAGTCAAACCCACAACCTCTTGCAGCTAAGCAAAGAGCCTTCCACTACAGCAACACAGAGAACTGGGAAACTGATTCTACATTAATTCACATAATCCTACCGACTGCGCACACAACATAACCAAACAAAAGATAATACCTGGCCAATCAATCCAATGG